>NC_064627.1:94465139-94768384 GCF_023864275.1 Schistocerca cancellata
CACCATTGCAGGTTTACTGTATCCCTTGGACCTTCAAATCAACGATGAAACACAGAAATTGCATCGATATTGAATACAAAACGGAAAATGACGACTTATTTACAAGAGGAGTAACTCTTCAAATAGTTCGTGCTATGAGCCTTTCCTGGGACAGCAGTATTAGATTCCGATGCAGCATTGCAGGTTTACTGTATCCCTTGGACCTTTAAATCAATAATGAAACACAGAAATTGCATCGATATTGAATACAAAAGGCAAAATGTCGACTTATTTATAAGAGGAGTAACTCTTCTAATAGTTCGTGCTTGAGCCTTTCCTGGGACAGCAGTATTAGATTCCGATGCACCATTGCAGGTTTACTGTATCCCTTGGACCTTCAAATCAACGATGAAACACAGAAATTGCATCGATATTGAATACACAAGGCAAAATGTCGACTAATTTACCAGAGGAGTAACTCTTCTAATAGTTCGTGCTTTGAGCCTTTCCTTGGACAGCAGTATCAGATTCCGATGCACCATTTCAGGTCTGCTGTATCCCTTGGACCTTCAAATCGACGATGAAACACAGAAACTGCATCGATATAGAATACAAAAGGCAAAATGTCGACTTATTTACAAGAGGAGTAACTCTTCTAATAGTTCGTGCTTTGAGCCATTCCTGGGACAGCAGGATTAGATTGCGATGCACCATTGCAGGTTTACTGTATCCCTTGGACCTTCAAATCAACGATGAACCACTGATATTGCATCGATATTAAATACAAAAGGCAAAATTTTGACTTATTTACAAGGGGAGTAACTCTTCTAATAGTTCGTGCTTTGAGCCTTTCCTGGGACAGCAGTATTACATTCCGATGCACCATTGCAGGTTTACTGTTTCCCTTGGACCTTCAAATCAACGATGAAACACAGGAATTGCATCGATATTGAATACAAAAGGCAAAATTTTGACTTATTTACAAGAGGAGTAACTCATCTAATAGTTCGTGCTTTGAGCCTTTCCTGGGACAGCAGTATTAGATTCCGATGCACCATTGCAGGTTTACTGTTTCCCTTGGACCTTCAAATCAACGATGAAACACAGGAATTGCATCGATATTGAATACAAAAGGCAAAATTTTGACTTATTTACAAGAGGAGTAACTCATTTAATAGTTGGTGCTTTGAGCCTTTCCTGGTACAGCAGTATTCGATTCCGATGCACCATTGCAGGTTTACTGTTTCCCTTGGACCTTCAAATCAACGATGTAACACAGGAATTGCATCGATATTGAATACAAAAGGCAAAATTTTGACTTATTTACAAGAGGAGTAACTCATCTAATAGTTCGTGCTTTGAGCCTTTCCTGGGACAGCAGTATTAGATTCCGATGCACCATTGCAGGTTTACTGGATCACTTGGACCTTCAAATCAACGATGAAACACAGAAATTGCATCGATATTGAATACAAAAGGCAAAATGTCGACTTATTTACAAGAGGAGTAACTCTTCAAATAGTTCGTGGTTTGAGCCTTTCCTGGGACAGCAGTATTAAATTCCGATGCAACATTGCACGTTTACTGTATCCCTTGGACCTTTAAATCAACGATGAAACACAGAAATTGCATCGATATTGGATACAAAAGGCAAAATGTCGACTTATTTACAAGAGGAGTAACTCTTTTAATAGCTCATGTCTTGAGCCTTTCCTGGGACAGCAGTATTAGATTCCGATGCACCCTTGCTGGTTTACTGTATCCCTTGGACCTTCAAATCAACGATGAAACACAGAAATTGCATCGATATTGAATACAAAAGGCAAAATGCCGACTTATTTATAAGAGGAATAACTCTTCTAATAGTTCGTGCTTTGAGCTATTCCTCGGATAGCAATGTTAGATTCCGATGCACCATTGCAGGTTTACTGTATCCCTTGGATCTTCAAATCAACGATGAAACACAGAAATTGCATCGATATTGAATACAAAAGGTAAAACGTCGACTTATTTATAAGAGGAGTACCTCTTCTAATAGTTCGTGCTTTGAGCCTTTCCTGGGACAGTAGTATTAGATTCCGATGCACCATTGCAGGTTTACTGTATCCCTTGGAGCTTCAAATCAACGATGAAACACAGAAATTGCATTGATATTGGATACAAAAGGCAAAATGTCGACTTATTTACAAGAGGAGTAACTCTTTTAATAGCTCATGTCTTGAGCCTTTCCTGGGACAGCAATATTAGATTCCGATGCACCACTGCTGGTTTACTGTATCCCTTGGACCTTCAAATCAACGATGAAACACAGAAATTGCATCGATATTGAATATAAAAGGCAAAATGCCGACTTATTTATAAGAGGAGTAACTCTTCTAATAGTTCGTGCTTTGAGCTATTCCTGGGATAGCAGTGTTACATTCCGATGCACCATTGCAGGTTTACTGTATCCCTTGGACCTTTAAATCAATAATGAAACACAGATATTGCATCGATATTGAATACAAAAGGTAAAATGTCGACTTATTTATAAAAGGAGTAACTCTTCTAATAGTTCGTGCTTTGAGCCTTTCCTGGGACAGCAGTATTAGATTCCGATGCACCACTGCAGGTTTACTGTATCCCTTGGACCTTCAAATCAACGATGAAACACAGAAATTGCATCGATATTGAATACACAAGGAAAATGTCGTCTTATTTACCAGAGGAGTAACTCTTCTAATAGTTCGTGCTTTGAGCCTTTCCTTGGACAGCAGTATCAGATTCCGATGCACCATTTCAGGTCTGCTGTATCCCTTGGACCTTCAAATCAACGATGAAACACAGAAATTGCATCGATATTGAATACAAAAGTCAAAATTTTGACTTATTTACAAGAGGAGTAACTCATCTAATAGTTCGTGCTTTGAGCCTCTCCTGGGACAGCAGTATTAGATTCCGATGCACCATTGCAGGTTTACTGTTTCCCTTGGACCTTCAAATCAACGATGAAACACAGGAATTGCATCGATATTGAATACAAAAGGCAAACTTTTGACTTATTTACAAGAGGAGTAATTCTTTTAATAGCTCATGTCTTGAGCCTTTCCTGGGACAGCTGTATTAGATTCCGATGCACCCTTGCTGGTTTACTGTATCCCTTGGACCTTCAAATCAACGATGAAACACAGAAATTGCATTGATATTGGATACAAAAGGCAAAATGTCGACTTATTTACAAGAGGAGTAACTCTTTTAATAGCTCATGTCTTGAGCCTTTCCTGGGACAGCAATATTAGATTCCGATGCACCATTGCTGGTTTACTGTATCCCTTGGACCTTCAAATCAACGATGAAACACAGAAATTGCATCGATATTGAATACAAAAGGCAAAATGCCGACTTATTTATAAGAGGAGTAACTCTTCTAATAGTTCGTACTTTGAGCTATTCCTGGGATAGCAGTGTTAGATTCCGATGCACCATTGCTGGTTTACTGTATCCCTTGGACCTTTAAATCAATAATGAAACACAGATATTGCATCGATATTGAATACAAAAGGCAAAATGTCGACTTATTTACAAGAGGAGTAACTCTTCTAATAGTTCGTGCTTTGAGCCATTCCTGGGACAGCAGGATTAGAATGCGATGCACCATTGCAGGTTTACTGTATCCCTTGGACCTTCAAATCAACGATGAACCACTGAAATTCCATCGATATTGAATACAAAAGGCAAAATTTTGACTTATTTACAAGAGGAGTAACTCTTCTAATAGTTCGTGCTTTGAGCCTTTCCTGGGACAGCAGTATTAGATTCCGATGCACCATTGCAGGTTTACTGTTTCCCTTGGACCTTCAAATCAACGATGAAACACAGAAATTGCATCGATATTGAATATAAAAGGCAAAATTTTGACTTATTTTCAAGAGGAGTAACTCATCTAATAGTTCGTGCTTTGAGCCTTTCCTGGGACAGCAGTATTAGATTCCGATGCACCATTGCAGGTTACTGTTTCCCTTGGACCTTCAAATCAACGATGAAACATAGGAATAGCATCGATATTGAATACAAAAGGCAAAATTTTGACTTATTTACAAGAGGAGTAACTCATCTAATAGTTGGTGCTTTGATCCTTTCCTGGGACAGCAGTATTAGATTCCGATGCACCAATGCAGGTTTACTGTTTCCCTTGGACCTTCAACTCGACGATGAAACACAGGAATTGCATCGATATTAAATACAAAAGGCGAAATTTTGACTTATTTACAAGAGGAGTAACTCATCTAATAGTTCGTGTTTGAGCTTTTCCTGGGACAGCAGTATTAGATTCCGATGCACCATTGCAGGTTTACTGTTTCACTTGGACCTTCAAATCAACGATGAAACACAGAAATGCCATCGGTATTGAATACAAAAGGCAAAATGTCGACTTATTTATAAGAGGAGTAACTCTTCTAATAGTTCGTGCTTTGAGCCTTTCCTGGGACAGTAGTATTGGATTCCGATGCACCATTGCAGGTTTACTGTATCCCTTGGACCTTCAAATCAACGACGAAACACAGAAATTGCATCGATATTGAATACAAAAGGCATAATGTCGACTTATTTATAAGAGGAGTAACTCTTCTAATTGTTCGTGATTTGAGCCTTTCCTGGGACAGCAGTATTAGATTCCGATGCACCATTGCTGGTTTACTGTATCCCTTGGACCTTCAAATCAACGATGAAACACAGAAATTGCATCGATATTGAATACAAAAGGCAAAATGCCGACTTATTTATAAGAGGAGTAACTCTTCTAATAGTTCGTGCTTTGAGCTATTCCTGGGATAGCAGTGTTAGATTCCGATGCACCATTGCAGGTTTACTGTATCCCTTGGACGTTCAAATCAACGATGAAACACAGAAATTGCATCGATATTGAATACAAAAGGTAAAACGTCGACTTATTTATAAGAGGAGTAACTCTTCTAATAGTTCGTGCTTTGAGCCTTTCCTGGGACAGCAGTATTGGATTCCGGTGCACCATTGCAGGTTTACTGTATCCCTTGGACCTTCAAATCAACGATGAAACACAGAAATTGCATCGATATTGAATACAAAACGGAAAATGACGACTTATTTACAAGAGGAGTAAGTCTTCAAATAGTTCGTGCTATGAGCCTTTCCTGGGACAGCAGTATTAGATTCCGATGCAGCATTGCAGGTTTACTGTATCCCTTGGACCTTCAAATCAACGATGAAACACAGAAATTGCATCGATATTGAATACAAAAGGCAAAATGCCGACTTATTTATAAGAGGAGTAACTCTTCTAATAGTTCGTGCTTTGAGCCTTTCCTTGACAGCAGTATCAGATTCCGATGCACCATTTCAGGTCTGCTGTATCCCTTGGACCTTCAAATCGACGATGAAACACAGAAACTGCATCGATATTGAATACAAAAGGCAAAATGTCGACTTATTTACAAGAGGAGTAACTCTTCTAATAGTTCGTGCTTTGAGCCATTCCTGGGACAGCAGGATTAGATTGCGATGCACCATTGCAGGTTAATTGTATCCCTTGGACCTTCAAATCAACGATGAACCACTGAAATTGCATCGATATTAAATACAAAAGGCAAAATTTTGACTTATTTACAAGAGGAGTAACTCTTCTAATAGTTCGTGCTTTGACCCTTTCCTGGGACAGCAGTATTAGATTCCGATGCACCATTGCAGGTTTACTGTTTCCCTTGGACCTTCAAATCAACGATGAAACACAGGAATTGCATCGATATTGAATACATAAGGCAAAATTTTGACTTATTTACAAGAGGAGTAACTCATCTAAAAGTTCGTGCTTTGAGCCTTTCCTGGGACAGCAGTATTAGATTCCGATGCACCATTGCAGGTTTACTGTTTCCCTTGGACCTTCAAATCAACGATGAAACACAGGAATTGCATCGATATTGAATACAAAAGGCAAAATTTTGACTTATTTACAAGAGGAGTAACTCATCTAATAGTTGGTGCTTTGAGCCTTTCCTGGGACAGCAGTATTAGATTCCGATGCACCATTGCAGGTTTACTGTTTCCCTTGGACCTTCAAATCAACGATGAAACACAGGAATTGCATCGATATTGAATACAAAAAGCGAAATGCCGACTTATTTATAAGAGGAGTAACTCTTCTAATAGTTCGTGCTTTGAGCTATTCCTGGGATAGCAATGTTAGATTCCGATGCACCATTGCAGGTTTACTGTATCCCTTGGACCTTCAAATCAACGATGAAACAAAGAAATTGCGTCGATATTGAATACAAAAGGTAAAACGTCGACTTATTTATAAGAGGAGTAACTCTTCTAATAGTTCGTGCTTTGAGCCTTTCCTGGGACAGCAGTATTAGATTCCGATGCACCATTGCAGGTTTACTGTTTCCCTTGGACCTTCAAATCAACGATGAAACACAGAAATTGCATTGATATTGGATACAAAAGGCAAAATGTCGACTTATTTACAAGAGGAGTAACTCTTTTAATAGCTCATGTCTTGAGCCTTTCCTGGGACAGCAGTATTAGATTCCGATGCACCATTGCTGGTTTACTGTATCCCTTGGACCTTCAAAGCAACGACGAAACACAGAAATTGCATCGATATTGAATACAAAAGGCAAAATGCCGACTTATTTATAAGAGGAGTAACTCTTCTAATAGTTCGTGCTTTGAGCTATTCCTGGGATAGCAGTGTTAGATTCCGATGCACCATTGCAGGTTTACTGTATCCCTTGGACCTTTAAATCAATAATGAAACACAGATATTGCATCGATATTGAATACAAAAGGCAAAATGACGACTTATTTATAAGGGGAGTAACTCTTCTAATAGTTCGTGCTTTGAGCCTTTTCTGGGACAGCAGTATTAGATTCCGATGCACCATTGCAGGTATACTGTATCCCTTGGACCTTCAAATCAACGATGAAACACAGAAATTGCATCGATATTGAATACACAAGGCAAAATGTCGTCTTATTTACCAGAGGAGTAACTCTTCTAATAGTTCGAGCTTTGAGCCTTTCCTTGGACAGCAGTATCAGATTCCGATGCACCATTTCAGGTCTGCTGTATCCCTTGGACCTTCAAATCGACGATGAAACACAGAAACTGCATCGATATTGAATACAAAATTCAAAATGTCGACTTATTTACAAGAGGAGTAACTCTTCTAATAGTTCGTGCTTTGAGCCATTCCTGGGACAGCAGGATTAGATTGCGATGCACCATTGCAGGTTTACTGTATCCCTTGGACCTTCAAATCAACGATGAACCACTGAAATTGCATCGATATTAAATACAAAAGGCAAAATTTTGACTTATTTACAAGAGGAGTAACTCTTCTAATAGTTCGTGCTTTGAGCCTTTCCTGGGACAGCAGTATTAGATTCCGATGCACCATTGCAGGTTTACTGTTTCCCTTGGACCTTCAAATCAACGATGAAACACAGGAATTGCATCGATATTGAATACAAAAGGCAAAATTTTGACTTATTTACAAGAGGAGTAACTCATCTAATAGTTCGTGGTTTGAGCCTTTCCTGGGACAGCAGTATTAGATTCCGATGCAACATTGCACGTTTACTGTATCCCTTGGACCTTCAAATCAACGATGAAACACAGAAATTGCATCGATATTGAATACAAAAGGCATAATGTCGACTTATTTATAAGAGCAGTAACTCTTCTAATAGTTCGTGTTTTGAGCATATCCTGGGACAGCAGTATTAGATTCCGATGCACCATTGCAGGTTTACTGTATCCCTTGGACCTTCAAAACAACGATGAAACACAGAAATTGCATCGATATTGGATACAAAAGGCAAAATGTCGACTTATTTACAAGAGGAGTAACTCTTTTAATAGCTTATGACTTGAGCCTTTCCTGGGACAGCAGTATTAGATTCCGATGCACCATTGCTGGTTTACTGTATCCCTTGGACCTTCAAATCAACGATGAAACACAGAAATTGCATCGATATTGAATACAAAAGGCAAAATGACGACTTATTTATAAGAGGAGTACCTCTTCTAATAGTTCGTGCTTTGAGCTATTCCTGGGATAGCAGTGTTAGATTCCGATGCACCATTGCAGGTTTACTGTATCCCTTGGACCTTCAAATCAACGATGAAACACATAAATTGCATCGATATTGAATACAAAAGGTAAAACGTCGACTTATTTATAAGAGGAGTAACTCTTCTAATAGTTCGTGCTTTGAGCCTTTCCTGGGACAGCAGTATTAGATTCCGATGCACCATTGCAGGTTTACTGTATCCCTTGGACCTTCAAATCAACGATGAAACACAGAAATTGCATCGATATTGAATACAAAACGGAAAACGACGACTTATTTACAAGAGGAGTATATCTTCAAATAGTTCGTGCTATGAGCCTTTCCTGGGACAGCAGTATTAGATTCCGGAACACCATTGCAAGTTTACTGTATCCCTTGGACCTTCAAATCAACGATGAAACACAGAAATTGCATCGATATTGAATACAAAAGGCAAAATGTCGACTTATTTACCAGAGGAGTAACTCTTCTAATAGTTCGTGCTTTGAGCCTTTCCTGGGACAGCAGTATTAGATTCCGATGCACCATTGCAGGTTTACTGTATCCCTTGGACCTTCAAATCAACGATGAAACACAGAAATTGCATTGATATTTGATACAAAAGGCAAAATGTCGACTTATTTACAAGAGGAGTAACTCTTTTAATAGCTCATGTCTTGAGCCTTTCCTGGGACAGCAGTATTAGCTTCCGATGCACCATTGCTGGTTTACTGTATCCCTTGGACCTTCAAATCAACGATGAAACACAGAAATTGCATCGATATTGAATACAAAAGGCAAAATGCCGACTTATTTATAAGAGGAGTAACTCTTCTAATAGTTCGTGCTTTGAGCTATTCCTGGGATAGCAGTGTTAGATTCCGATCCACCATTGCAGGTTTACTGTATCCCTTGGACCTTTAAATCAATAATGAAACACAGATATTGCATCGATATTGAATACAAAAGGCAAAATGTCGACTTATTTATAAGAGGAGTAACTCTTCTAATAGTTCGTGCTTTGAGCCTTTCCTGGGACAGCTGTATTAGATTCCGATGCACCATTGCAGGTTTACTGTATCCCTTGGACCTTCAAATCAACGATGAAACACAGAAATTGCATCGATATTGAATACACAAGGCAAAATGTCGACTAATTTACCAGAGGAGTAACTCTTCTAATAGTTCGTGTTTGAGCCTTTCCTTGGACAGCAGTATCAGATTCCGATGCACCATTTCAGGTCTGATGTATCCCTTGGACCTTCAAATCGACGATGAAACACAGAAACTGCATCGATATTTAATACAAAAGGCAAAATGTCGACTTATTTGCAAGAGGAGTAACTCTTCTAATAGTTCGTGCTTTGAGCCATTCCTGGGACAGCAGGATTAGATTGCGATGCACCATTGCAGGTTTATTGTATCCCTTGGACCTTCAAATCAACGATGAACCACTGCAATTGCATCGATATTAAATACAAAAGGCAAATTTTTGACTTATTTACAAGAGGAGTAACTCTTCTAGTAGTTCGTGCTTTGAGCCTTTCCTGGGACAGCAGTATTAGATTCCGATGCACCGTTGCAGGTTTACTGTTTCCCTTGGACCTTCAAATCAACGATGAAACACACGAGTTGCATCGATATTGAATACAAAAGGCAAAATTTTGACTTCTTTACAAGAGGAGTAACTCATCTAATAGTTCGTGCTTTGAGCCTTTCCTGGGACAGCAGTATTAGATTCCGATGCACCATTGCAGGTTTACTGTTTCCCTTGGACCTTCAAATCAACGATGAAACACAGGAATTGCATCGATATTGAATACAAAAGGCAAAATTTTGACTTATTTACAAGAGGAGTAACTCATCTAATAGTTGGTGCTTTGAGCCTTTCCTGGGACAGCAGTTTTAGATTCCGATGCACCATTGCAGGTTTACTGTTTCCCTTGGACCTTCAAATCAACGATGAAACACAGGAATTGCATCGATATAGAATACAAAAGGCAACTTTTTGACTTATTTACAAGAGGAGTAACTCATCTAATAGTTCGTGGTTTGAGCCTTTCCTGGGACAGCAGTATTAGATTCCGATGCACCATTGCAGGTTTACTGTATCACTTGGACCTTCAAATCAACGATGAAACACAGAAATTGCATCGATATTGAATACAAAAGGCAAAATGTCGACTTATTTACAAGAGGAGTAACCCTTCAAATAGTTCGTGGTTTGAGCCTTTCCTGGGACAGCAGTATTAGATTCCGATGCAACATTGCTCGTTTACTGTATCCCTTGGACCTTCAAATCAACGATGAAACACAGAAATTGCATCGATATTGAATACAAAAGGCATAATGTCGACTTATTTATAAGAGGAGTAACTCTTCTAATAGTTCGTACTTTGAGCATTTCCTGGGACAGCAGTATTAGATTCCGATGCACCATTGCAGGTTTACTGTATCCCTTGGACCTTCAAATCAACGATGAAACACAGAAATTGCATCGATATTGGATACAAAAGGCAAAATGTCGACTTATTTACAAGAGGAGTAACTCTTTTAATAGCTCATGTCTTGAGCCTTTCCTGGGACAGCAGTATTAGATTCCGATGCACCATTGCTGGTTTACTGTATCCCTTGGACCTTCAAATCAACGATGAAACACAGAAATTGCATCGATATTGAATACAAAAGGCAAAATGCCGACTTATTTATAAGACGAGTAACTCTTCTAATAGTTCGTGCTTTGAGCTATTCCTGGGATAGCAGTGTTAGAATCCGATGCACCATTGCAGGTTTACTGTATCCCTTGGACCTTCAAATCACCCATGAAACACAGAAATTGCATCGATATTAGATACAAAAGGCAAAATGTCGACTTATTTACAAGAGGAGTAACTCATCTAATAGTTCGTGCTTTGAGCCTTTACTGGGACAGCAGTATTAGATTCCGATGCACCATTGCAGGTTTACTGTATCACTTGGACCTTCAAATCAACGATGAAACTCAGAAATTGCATCGATATTGAATACAAAAGGCAAAATGTCGACTTATTTACAAGAGGAGTAACTCTTCAAATAGTTCGTGGTTTGAGCCTTTCCTGGGACAGCAGTATTAGATTCCGATGCAACATTGCACGTTTACTGTATCCCTTGGACCTTCAAATCAACGATGAAACACAGAAATTGCGTCGATATTGAATACAAAAGGCATAATGTCGACT
The DNA here is from genome assembly GCF_023864275.1 of Schistocerca cancellata. NCBI lineage: Eukaryota > Metazoa > Arthropoda > Insecta > Orthoptera > Acrididae > Schistocerca > Schistocerca cancellata. The sequence goes on from NC_064627.1 coordinate 94,476,410, forward strand.
TATTTATAAGAGGAGTAACTCTTCTAATAGTTCATGCTTTGAGCATTTCCTGGGACAGCAGTATTAGATTCCGATGCACCATTGCAGGTTTACTGTATCCCTTGGACCTTCAAATCAACGATGAAACACAGAAGTTGCATCGATATTGGATACAAAAGGCAAAATGTCGACTTATTTACAAGAGGAGTAACTCTTTTAATAGCTCATGTCTTGAGCCTTTCCTGGGACAGCAGTATTAGATTCCGATGCACCATTGCTGGTTTACTGTATCCCTTGGACCTTCAAATCAACGATGAAACACAGAAATTGCATCGATATTGAATACAAAAGGCAAAATGCCGACTTATTTATAAGAGGAGTAACTCTTCTAATAGTTCGTGCTTTGAGCTATTCCTGGGATGGCAGTGTTAGATTCCGATGCACCATTGCAGGTTTACTGTATCCCTTGGACCTTCAAATCAACGATGAAACACAGAAATCGCATCGATATTGAATACAAAAGGTAAAACGTCGACTTATTTATAAGAGGAGTAACTCTTCTAATAGTTGGTGCTTTGAGCCTTTCCTAGGACAGCAGTATCAGATTCCGATGCACCATTGCAGGTTTACTGTATCCCTTGGACCTTCAAATCAAAGATGAAACACAGAAATTGCATCGATATTGAATACAAAACGCAAAATGATGACTTATTTACAAGAGGAGTAACTCTTCAAATAGTTCGTGCTATGAGCCTTTCCTGGGACAGCAGTATTAGATTCCAATGCAGCATTGCAGGTTTACTGTATCCCTTAGACCTTTAAATCAATAATGAAACACAGAAATTGCATCGATATTGAATACAAAAGGCAAAATGTCGAATTATTTATAAGAGGAGTAACTCTCCTAATAGTTCGTGCTTTGAGCCTTTCCTGGGACAGCAGTATTAGATTCCGATGCACCATTGCAGGTTTACTGTATCCCTTGGACCTTCAAATCAACGATGAACCACTGAAATTGCATCGATATTAAATACAAAAGGCAAAATTTTGACTTATTTACAAGAGGAGTAACTCTTCCAATAGTTCGTGCTTTGAGCCTTTCCTGGGACAGCAGTATTAGATTCCGATGCACCATTGCAGGTTTACTGTTTCCCTTGGACCTTCAAATCAACGATGAAACACTGGAAATGCATCGATATTGAATACAAAAGGCAAAATTTTGACTTATTTACAAGAGGAGTAACTCATCTAATAGTTCGTGCTTTGAGCCTTTCCTGGGACAGCAGTATTAGATTCCGATGCACCATTGCAAGTTTACTGTATCCCTTGGACCTTCAAATCAACGATGTAACACAGAAATTGCATTGATATTGGATACAAAAGGCAAAATGTCGACTTATTTACAAGAGGAGTAACTCTTTTAATAGCTCATGTCTTGAGCCTTTCCTGGGACAGCAGTATTAGATTCCGATGCACCATTGCTGGTTTACTGTGTCCCTTGGACCTTCAAATCAACGATGAAACACAGAAATTGCATCGATATTGAATACAAAAGGCAAAATGCCGACTTATTTATAAGAGGAGTAACTCTTCTAATAGTTCGTGCTTTGAGCTATTCCTGGGATAGCAGTGTTAGATTCCGATGCACCATTGCAGGTTTACTGTATCCCTTGGACCTTTAAATCAATAATGAAACACAGATATTGCATCGATATTGAATACAAAAGGCAAAATGTCGACTTATTTATAAGAGGAGGAACTCTTCTAATAGTTCGTGCTTTGAGCCTTTCCTGGGACAGCTGTATTAGATTCCGATGCACCATTGCTGGTTTACTGTATCCCTTGGACCTTCAAATCAACGATGTAACACAGAAATTGCATCGATATTGAATACACAAGGCAAAATGTCGACTAATTTACCAGAGGAGTAACTCTTCTATTAGTTCGTGCTTTGTGCCTTTCCTTGGACAGCAGTATCAGATTCCGATGCACCATTTCAGGTCTGCTGTATCCCTTGGACCTTCAAATCGACGATGAAACACAGAAACTGCATCGATATTGAATACAAAAGGCAAAATGTCGACTTATTTGCAAGAGGAGTAACTCTTCTAATAGTTCGTGCTTTGAGCCATTCCTGGGACAGCAGGATTAGATTGCGATGCACCATTGCAGGTTTATTGTATTCCTTGGACCTTCAAATCAACGATGAACCACTGCAATTGCATCGATATTAAATACAAAAGGAAAATTTTGACTTATTTACAAGAGGAGTAACTCTTCTAATAGTTCGTGCTTTGAGCCTTCCCTGGGACAGCAGTATTACATTCCGATGCACCATTGCAGGTTTACTGTTTCCCTTGGACCTTCAAATCAACGATGAAACACAGGAATTGCATCGATATTGAATACAAAAGGCAAAATTTTGACTTATTTACAAGAGGAGTAACTCATCTAATAGTTGGTGCTTTGAGCCTTTCCTGGGACAGCAGTATTAGATTCTGATGCACCATTGCAGGTTTACTGTTTCCCTTGGACCTTCAAATCAACGATGAAACACAGGAATTGCATCGATATTGAATACAAAAGGCAAATTTTAGACTTATTTACAAGAGGAGTAACTCATCTAATAGTTCGTGCTTTGAGCCTTTCCTGGGACAACAGTATTAGATTCCGATGCACCATTGCAGGTTTACTGTATCACTTGGACCTTCAAATCAACGATGAAACACAGAAATTGCATCGATATTGAATACAAAAGGCAAAATGTCGACTTATTTACAAGAGGAGTAACTCTTCAAATAGTTCGTGGTTTGAGCCTTTCCTGGGACAGCAGTATTAGATTCCGATGCAACATTGCACGTTTACTGTATCCCTTGGACCTTCAAATCAACGATGAAACACAGAAATTGCATCGATATTGAATACAAAAGGTAAAACGTCGACTTATTTATAAGAGGAGTAACTCTTCTAATAGTCCGTGCTTTGAGCCTTTCCTGGGACAGCAGTATCAGATTCCGATGCACCCTTTCAGCGTTACTGTATCCCTTGGACCTTCAAATCAACGATGAAACACAGAAATTGCATCGATAATGAATACACAAGGCAAAATGTCGACTTATTTACAAGAGGAGTAACTCTTCTAATAGTTCGTGCTTTGAGCCATTCCTAGGACAGCAGGATTAGATTGCGATGCACCATTGCAGGTTTACTGTATCCCTTGGACCTTCAAATCAACGATGAACCACTGAAATTGCATCGATATTAAATACAAAAGGCAAAATTTTGACTTATTTACAAGAGGAGTAACTCTTCTAATAGTTCGTGCTTTGAGCCTTTCCTGGGACAGCAGTATTAGATTCCGATGCACCATTGCAGGTTTACTGTTTCCCTTGGACCTTCAAATCAACGATGAAACACAGGAATTGCATCGATATTGAATACAAAAGGCAAAATTTTGACTTATTTACAAGAGGAGTAACTCATCTAATAGTTCGTGCTTTGAGCCTTTCCTGGGACAGCAGTATTAGATTCCGATGCACCATTGCAGGTTTACTGTATCACTTGGACCTTCAAATCAACGATGAAACACAGAAATTGCATCGATATTGAATACAAAAGGCAAAATGTCGACTTATTTACAAGAGGAGTAACTCTTCAAATAGTTCGTGGTTTGAGCCTTTCCTGGGACAGCAGTATTAGATTCCGATGCAACATTGCACGTTTACTGTATCCCTTGGACCTTCAAATCAACGATGAAACACAGAAATTGCATCGATATTGAATACAAAAGGCATAATGTCGACTTATTTATAAGCGGAGTAACTCTTCTAATAGTTCATGCTTTGAGCATTTCCTGGGACAGCAGTATTAGATTCCGATGCACCATTGCAGGTTTACTGTATCCCTTGGACCTTCAAATCAACGATGAAACACAGAAATTGCATCGATATTGGATACAAAAGGCAAAATGTCGACTTATTTACAAGAGGAGTAACTCTTTTAATAGCTCATGTCTTGAGCCTTTCCTGGGACAGCAGTATTAGATTCCGATGCACCATTGCTGGTTTACTGTATCCATTGGACCTTCAAATCAACGATGAAACACAGAAATTGCATCGATATTGAATACAAAACGCAAAATGACGACTTATTTACAAGAGGAGTAACTCTTCAAATAGTTCGTGCTATGAGCCTTTCCTGGGACAGCAGTATTAGATTCCGATGCAGCATTGCAGGTTTACTGTATCCCTTAGACCTTTAAATCAATAATGAAACACAGAAATTGCATCGATATTGAATACAAAAGGCAAAATTTCGACTTATTTATAAGAGGAGTAACTCTCCTAATAGTTCGTGCTTTGAGCCTTTCCTGGGACAGCAGTACTAGATTCCGATGCACCATTGCAGGTTTACTGTATCCCTTGGACCTTCAAATCAACGATGAAACACAGAAATTGCATCGATATTGAATACACAAGGCAAAATGTCGACTTATTTACCAGAGGAGTAACTCTTCTAATAGTTCGAGCTTTGAGCCTTTCCTTGGACAGGAGTATTAGATTCCGATGCACCATTGCAGGTTTACTGTATCCATTGCAACTTCAAATCAACGATGAAACACAGAAATTGCATCGATATTGAGTACAAAATGCAAAATGTCGACTTATTTAGAAGAGGAGTAACTCTTCAAATAGATTGTGCTTTGAGTCTTTCCTGGGACAGCAGTATTAGATTCCGATGCAGCTTTGCTTGTTTACTGTATCCCTTGAACTTTTAAATCAACGATGAAACACAGAAATTGCATCGATATTGAATACAAAAGGCAAAATGTCGACTTATTTATAAGAGGAGTAACTCTTCTAATAGTTCGTGCTTTGAGCCTTTCCTGGGACAGCAGTATTACATTCCGATGCACTATTGCAGGTTTACTGTATCCCTTGGACCTTCAAATCAACGATGAAACACAGAAATTGCATCGATATTGAATACACAAGGCAAAATGTCGACTTATTTACCAGAGGAGTAACTCTTCTAATTGTTCGTGCTTTGAGCCTTTCCTTGGACAGCAGTATCAGATTCCGATGCACCATTTCAGGTCAACTGTATCCCTTGGACCTTCAAATCAACGATGAACCACTGAAATTGCTTCGATATTAAATACAAAAGGCAAAATTTTGACTTATTTACAAGAGGAGTAACTCTTCCAATAGTTCGTGCTTTGAGCCTTTCCTGGGACAGCAGTATTAGATTCCGATGCACCATTGCAGGTTTACTGTTTCCCTTGGACCTTCAAATCAACGATGAAACACAGGAATTGCATCGATATTGAATACAAAAGGCAAAATTTTGACTTATTTACAAGAGGAGTAACTTATCTAATAGTTCGTGCTTTGAGCCTTTCCTGGGACAGCAGTATTAGATTCCGATGAACCATTGCAGGTTTACTGTATTACTTCGACCTTCAAATCAACGATGAAACACAGAAATTGCATCGATATTGAATACAAAAGGCAATTAGTCGACTTATTTACAAGAGGAGTAACTCTTCAAATAGTTCGTGGTTTGAGCCTTTCCTGGGACAGCAGTATTAGATTCCGATGCAACATTGCACGTTTACTGTATCCCTTGGACCTTCAAATCAACGATAAAACACAGAAATTGCGTCGATATTGAATACAAAAGACAAAATGTCGACTTATTTATAAGAGGAGTAACTCTTCTAATAGTTCGTGCTTTGAGCCTTTCCTGGGACAGCAGTATTAGATTCCGAAGCACCATTGGAGGTTTACTGTATCCCTTGGACCTTCAAATGAACGATGAAACACAGAAATTGCATTGATATTGGATACAAAAGGTAAAATGTCGACTTATTTACAAGAGGAGTAACTCTTTTAATAGCTCATGCCTTCAGCCTTTCCTGGGACAGCAGTATTAGATTCCGATGCACCATTGCTGGTTTACTGTATCCCTTGGACCTTCAAATCAACGATGAAACACAGAAATTGCATCGATATTGAATACAAAAGGCAAAATGCCGTCTTATTTATAAGAGGAGTAACTCTTCTAATAGTTCGTGCTTTGAGCTATTCCTGGGATAGCAGTGTTAGATTCCGATGCACCACTGCAGGTTTACTGTATCCCTTGGACCTTTAAATCAATAATGAAACACAGATATTGCATCGATATTGAATACAAAAGGCAAAGTGTCGACTTATTTATAAGAGGAGTAACTCTTCTAATAGTTCGTGCTTTGAGCCTTTCCTGGGACAGCAGTATTAGATTCCGATGCACCATTGCAGGTTTCCTGTATCCCTTGGACCTTCAAATCAACGATGAAACACAGAAATTGCATCGATATTGAATACACAAGGCAAAATGTCGACTTATTTACAAGAGGAGTAACTCTTCTAATAGTTCGAGCTTTGAGCCTTTCCTTGGACAGCAGTATCAGATTCCGATGCACCATTTCAGGTCTGCTGTATCCCTGGACCTTCAAATCGACGATGAAACACAGAAACTGCATCGATATTGAATACAAAAGGCAAAATGTCGACTTATTTACAAGAGGAGTAACTCTTCTAATAGTTCGTGCTTTGAGAAATTCCTCGGACAGCAGGATTAGATTGCGATGCACCATTGCAGGTTTACTGTATCCCTTGGACCTTCAAATCAACGATGAACCACTAAAATTGCATCGATATTGAATACAAAAGGCAAAATGTTGACTTATTTACAAGAGGAGTAACTCTTCTAATAGTTTGTATTTTGAGCCTTTCCTGGGACAGCAGTATTAGATACCGATGCACCATTGCAAGTTAACTGTATCCCTTGGACCTTCAAATCAACGATGAAACACAGAAATTGCATCGATATTGAATACAAAAGGCAAAATGTCGACTTCTATACAAGAGGAGTAACTCTTCTAATAGTTCTTGCTTTGAGTCTTTCCTGGGACAGGAGTATTAGATTCCGACGCACCATTGCAGGTTTACTGTATCCATTGCAACTTCAAATCAACGATGAAACACAGAAATTGCATCGATATTGAATACACAAGGCAAAATGTGGACTTATTTACCAGAGGAGTAACTCTTCTAATTGTTCGTGCTTTGAGCCTTTCCTTGGACAGCAGTATCAGATTCCGATGCACCATTTCAGGTCAACTGTATCCCTTGGACCTTCAAATCGACGATGAAACACAGAAACTGCATCGATATTGAATACAAAAGGCAAAATGTCGACTTATTTACAAGAGGAGTAACTCTTCTAATAGTTCGTTATTGAGCCTTTCCTGGGACAGCAGTATTAGATTCCGATGCACCATTGCAGGTTTACTGTATCCCTTGGACCTTCAAATCAACGATGAACCACTGAAATTGCATCGATATTAAATACAAAATGCAAAATGTCGACTTATTTAGAAGAGGAGTAACTCTTCAAATAGATTGTGCTTTGAGTCTTTCCTGGGACAGCAGTATTAGATTCCGATGCAGCTTTGCTTGTTTACTGTATCCCTTGAAACTTTAAATCAACGATGAAACACAGAAATTGCATCGATATTGAATACAAAAGGCAAAATGTCGACTTATTTATAAAAGGAGTAACTCTTCTAATAGTTCGTGCTTTGAGCCTTTCCTGGGACAGCAGTATTAGATTCCGATGCACCATTGCAGGTTTACTGTATCCCTTGGACTTTCAAATCAACGATGAAACACAGAAATTGCATCGATATTGAATACACAAGGCAAAATGTGGACTTATTTACCAGAGGAGTAACTCTTCTAATTTTTCGTGCTTTGAGCCTTTCCTTGGACAGCAGTATCAGATTCCGATGCACCATTTCAGGTCAACTGTATCCCTTGGACCTTCAAATCGACGATGAAACACAGAAACTGCATCGATATTGACTACAAAAGGCAAAATGTCGACTTATTTACAAGAGGAGTAACTCTTCTAATAGTTCGTTATTGAGCCTTTCCTGGGACAGCAGTATTAGATTCCGATGCACCATTGCAGGTTTACTGTATCCCTTGGACCTTCAAATCAACGATGAACCACTGAAATTGCATCGATATTAAATACAAAAGGCAAAATTTTGACTTATTTACAAGAGGAGTAACTCTTCCAATAGTTCGTGCTTTGACCCTTTCCTGGGACAGCAGTATTAGATTCCGATGCACCATTGCAGGTTTACTGTTTCCCTTGGACCTTCAAATCAACGATGAAACACAGGAATTGCATCGATATTGAATACAAAAGGCAAAATTTTGACTTATTTACAAGAGGAGTAACTCATCTAATAGTTCATGCTTTGAGCCTTTCCTGGGACAGCAGTATTAGATTCCGATGAACCATTGCAGGTTGACTGTATTACTTGGACCTTCAAATCAACGATGAAACACAGAAATTGCATCGATATTGAATACAAAAGGCAAAATGTCGACTTATTTACAAGAGGAGTAACTCTTCAAATAGTTCGTGGTTTGAGCCTTTCCTGGGACAGCAGTATTAGATTCCGATGCAACATTGCACGTTTACTGTATCCCTTGGACCTTCAAATCAACGATAAAACACAGAAATTGCGTCGATATTGAATACAAAAGGCAAAATGTCGACTTATTTATAAGAGGAGTAACTCTTCTAATAGTTCGTGTTTTGAGCCTTTCCTGGGACAGCAGTATTAGATTCCGATGCACCATTGCAGGTTTACTGTATCCCTTGGACCTTCAATTGAACGATGAAACACAGAAATTGCATTGATATTGGATACAAAAGGTAAAATGTCGACTTATTTACAAGAGGAGTAACTCTTCTAATAGTTCGTTATTGAGCCTTTCCTGGGACAGCAGTATTAGATTCCGATGCACCATTGCAGGTTTACTGTATCCTTTGGACCTTTAAATCAATAATGAAACACAGATATTGCATCGATATTGAATACAAAAGACAAAATGTCGACTTATTTATAAGAGGAGTAACTCTTCTAATAGTTCGTGCTTTGAGCCTTTCCTGGGACAGCAGTATTAGATTCCGATGCACCATTGCAGGTTTACTGTATCCCTTGGACCTTCAAATCAACGATGAAACACAGAAATTGTATCGATATTGAATTCACAAGGCAAAATGTCGACTTATTTACCAGAGGAGTAACTCTTCTAACAGTTCCAGCTTTGAGCCTTTCCTTGGACAGCAGTATCAGATTCCGATGCACCATTTCAGGTCTGCTGTATCCCTTGGACCTTCAAATCGACGATGAAACACAGAAACTGCATCGATATTGAATACAAAAGGCAAAATGTCGACTTATTTACAAGAGGAGTAACTCTTCTAATAGTTCGTGCTTTGAGCCATTCCTGGGACAGCAGGATTAGATTGCGATGCACCATTGCAGGTTTACTGTATCCCTTGCACCTTCAAATCAACGATGAACCACTGAAATTGCATCGATATTGAATACAAAAGGAAAAATGTTGACTTATTTACAAGAGGAGTAACTCTTCTAATAGTTTGTATTTTGAGCCTTTCCTGGGACAGCAGTATTAGATTCCGATGCACCATTGCAAGTTAACTGTATCCCTTGGACCTTCAAATCAACGATGAAACACAGAAATTGCATCGATATTGAATACAAAAGCCAAAATGTCGACTTATTTACAAGAGGAGTAACTCTTCTAATAGTTCTTGCTTTGAGCCTTTCTTGGGACAGGAGTATTAGATTCCGATGCACCATTGCAGGTTTACTGTATCCATTGCAACTTCAAATCAACGATGAAACACAGAAATTGCATCGATATTGAGTACAAAATGCAAAATGTCGAATTATTTAGAAGAGGAGTAACTCTTCAAATAGATTGTGCTTTGAGTCTTTCCTGGGACAGCAGTATTAGATTCCGATGCAGCTTTGCTTGTTTACTGTATCCCTTGGACCTTCAAATCAACGATGAAACACAGAAATTGCATCGATTTTGAATACACAAGGCAAAATGTGGACTTATTTACCAGAGGAGTAACTCTTCTAATTGTTCGTGCTTTGAGCCTTTCCTTGGACAGCAGTATCAGATTACGATGCACCATTTCAGGTCAACTGTATCCCTTGGACCTTCAAATCGACGATGAAACACAGAAACTGCATCGATATTGAATACAAAAGGCAAAATGTCGACTTATTTACAAGAGGAGTAACTCTTCTAATAGTTCGTGCTTTGAGCCTTTCCTGGGACAGCAGTATTAGATTCCGATGCACCATTGCAGGTTTACTGTATCCCTTGGACCTTCAAATCAACGATGAACCACTGAAATTGCATCGATATTAAATACAAAAGGCAAAATTTTGACTTATTTACAAGAGGAGTAACTCTTCCAATTGTTCGTGCTTTGAGCCTTTCCTGGGACTGCAGTATTAGGTTCCGATGCACCATTGCAGGTTTACTGTTTCCCTTGGACCTTCAAATCAACGATGAAACACAGGAATTGCATCGATATTGAATACAAAAGGCAAAATTTTGACTTATTTACAAGAGGAGTAACTCATCTAATAGTTCGTGCTTTGAGCCTTTCCTGGGACAGCAGTATTAGATTCCGATGAACCATTGCAGGTTTACTGTATTACTTGGACCTTCAAATCAACGATGAAACACAGAAACTGCATCGATATTGAATACAAAAGGCAAAATGTCGACTTATTTACAAGAGGAGTAACTCTTCAAATAGTTCGTGGTTTGAGCCTTTCCTGGGACAGCAGTATTAGATTCCGATGCAACATTGCACGTTTACTGTATCCCTTGGACCTTCAAATGAACGATAAAACACAGAAATTGCGTCGATATTGAATACAAAAGGCAAAATGTCGACTTATTTATAAGAGGAGTAACTCTTCTAATAGTTCGTGCTTTGAGCCTTTCCTGGGACAGCAGTATTAGATTCCGATGCACCATTGCAGGTTTACTGTATCCCTTGGACCTTCAAATGAACGATGAAACACAGAAATTGCATTGATATTGGATACAAAAGGTAAAATGTCGAATTATTTACAAGAGGAGAAACTCTTTTAATAGCTCATGTCTTGAGCCTTTCCTGGGACAGCAGTATTAGATTCCGATGCACCATTGCAGGTTTACTGTATCCCTTGGACCTTCAAATCAACGATGAAACACAGAAATTGCATCGATATTGAATACAAAAGGCAAAATGCCGACTTATTTACAAGAGGAGTAACTCTTCAAATATTTCGTGGTTTGAGCCTTTCCTGGGACAGCAGTATTAGATTCCGATGCAACATTGCACGTTTACTGTATCCCTTGGACCTTGAAATCAACGATGAAACACAGAAATTGCGTCGATATTGAAAACAAAAGGCAAAATGTCGACTTATTTATAAGAGGAGTTACTCTTCTAATAGTTCGTGCTTTGAGCCTTTCCTGGGACAGCAGTATTAGATTCCGATGCACCATTTCAGGTCTGCTGTATCCCTTGGACCTTCAAATCGACGATGAAACACAGAAACTGCATCGATATTGAATACAAAAGGCAAAATGTCGACTTACTTACAAGAGGAGTAACTCTTCCAATAGTTCGTGCTTTGAGCCTTTCCTGGGACTGCAGTATTAGATTCCGATGCACCATTGCAGGTTTACTGTTTCCCTTGGCCCTTCAAATCAACGATGAAACACAGGAATTGCATCGATATTGAATACAAAAGGCAAAATTTTGACTTATTTACAAGAGGAGTAACTCTTCCAATTGTTCGTGCTTTGAGCCTTTCCTGGGACTGCAGTATTAGGTTCCGATGCACCATTGCAGGTTTACTGTTTCCCTTGGACCTTCAAATCAACGATGAAACACAGGAATTGCATCGATATTGAATACAAAAGGCAAAATTTTGACTTATTTACAAGAGGAGTAACTCATCTAATAGTTCGTGCTTTGAGCCTTTCCTGGGACAGCAGTATTAGATTCCGATGAACCATTGCAGGTTTACTGTATCCCTTGGACCTTCAAATCAACGATGAAACACAGAAATTGCATCGATATTGAATACACAAGGCAAAATGTCGACTTATTTACCAGAGGAGTAACTCTTCTAATAGTTCGAGCTTTGAGCCTTTCCTTGGACAGCAGTATCAGATTCCGATGCACCATTTCAGGTCTGCTGTATCCCTTGGACCTTCAAATCGACGATGAAACACAGAAACTGCATCGATATTGAATACAAAAGGCAAAATGTCGACTTACTTACAAGAGGAGTAACTCTTCTAATAGTTCGTGCTTTGAGCCATTCCTGGGACAGCAGGATTAGATTGCGATGCACCATTGCAGGTTTACTTTATCCCTTGGACCTTCAAATCAATGATGAACCACTGAAATTGCATCGATATTGAATACAAAAGGCAAAATGTTGACTTATTTCCAAGAGGAGTAACTCTTCTAATAGATTGTATTTTGAGCCTTTCCTGGGACAGCAGTATTAGATTCCGATGCACCATTGCAGGTTTACTGTATCCCTTGGACCTTCAAATCAACGATGAACCACTGAAATTGCATCGATATTAAATACAAAAGGCAAAATTTTGACTTATTTACAAGAGGAGTAACTCTTCCAATAGTTCGTGCTTTGAGCCTTTCCTGGGACTGCAGTATTAGATTCCGATGCACCATTGCAGGTTTACTGTATCCCTTGGACCTTCAAATGAACGATGAAACACAGAAATTGCATTGATATTGGATACAAAAGGTAAAATGTCGAATTATTTACAAGAGGAGTAACTCTTTTAATAGCTCATGCCTTGAGCCTTTCCTGGGACAGCAGTATTAGATTCCGATGCACCATTGCAGGTTTACTGTATCCCTTGGACCTTCAAATCAACGATGAAACACAGAAATTGCATCGATATTGAATACAAAAGGCAAAATGCCGACTTATTTATAAGAGGAGTAACTCTTCTAATAGTTCGTGCTTTGAGCTATTCCTGGGATAGCAGTGTTAGATTCCGATGCACCATTGCAGGTTTACTGTTTCCCTTGGACCTTTAAATCAATAATGAAACACAGATATTGCATCGATATTGAATACAAAAGACAAAATGTCGACTTATTTATAAGAGGAGTAACTCTTCTAATAGTTCGTGCTTTGAGCCTTTCCTGGGACAGCAGTATTAGATTCCGATGCACCATTGCAGGTTTACTGTATCCCTTGGACCTTCAAATCAACGATGAAACACAGAAATTGTATCGATATTGAATTCACAAGGCAAAATGTCGACTTATTTACCAGAGGAGTAACTCTTCTAATAGTTCCAGCTTTGAGCCTTTCCTTGGACAGCAGTATCAGATTCCGATGCACCATTTCAGGTCTGCTGTATCCCTTGGACCTTCAAATCGACGATGAAACACAGAAACTGCATCGATATTGAATACAAAAGGCAAAATGTCGACTTATTTACAAGAGGAGTAACTCTACTAATAGTTCGTGCTTTGAGCTATTCCTGGGACAGCAGGATTAGATTGCGATGCACCATTGCAGGTTTACTGTATCCCTTGCACCTTCAAATCAACGATGAACCACTGAAATTGCATCGATATTGAATACAAAAGGAAAAATGTTGACTTATTTACAAGAGGAGTAACTCTTCTAATAGTTTGTATTTTGAGCCTTTCCTGGGACAGCAGTATTAGATTCCGATGCACCATTGCAAGTTAACTGTATCCCTTGGACCTTCAAATCAACGATGAAACACAGAAATTGCATCGATATTGAATACACAAGGCAAAATGTCGACTTATTTACCAGAGGAGTAACTCTTCTAATAGTTCGAGCTTTGAGCCTTTCCTTGGACAGCAGTATCAGATTCCGATGCACCATTTCAGGTCTGCTGTATCCCTTGGACCTTCAAATCGACGATGAAACACAGAAACTGCATCGATATTGAATACAAAAGGCAAAATGTCGACTTACTTACAAGAGGAGTAACTCTTCTAATAGTTCGTGCTTTGAGTCTTTCCTGGGACAGGAGTATTAGATTCCGATGCACCATTGCAGGTTTACTGTATCGATTGCAACTTCAAATCAACGATGAAACACAGAAATTGCATCGATATTGAGTACAAAATGCAAAATGTCGACTTATTTAGAAGAGGAGTAACTCTTCAAATAGTTCGTGCTTTGAGTCTTTCCTGGGACAGCAGTATTAGATTCCGATGCAGCTTTGCATGTTTAGTGTATCACTTGGACCTTTAAATCAACGATGAAACACAGAAATTGCATCGATATTGAATACAAAAGGCAAAATTTCGACTTATTTATAAGAGGAGTAACTCTTCTAATAGTTCGTGCTTTGAGCTTTTCCTGGGACAGCAGTATTACATTTCGATGCACCATTGCAGGTTTACTGTATCCCTTGGACCTTCAAATCAACGATGAAACACAGAAATTGCATCGATATTGAATACACAAGGCAAAATGTCGACTTATTTACCACAGGAGTAACTCTTCTAATTGTTCGTGCTTTGAGCCTTTCCTTGGACAGCAGTATCAGATTCCGATGCACCATTTCAGGTCAACTGTATCCCTTGGACCTTCAAATCGACGATGAAACACAGAAACTGCATCGATATTGAATACAAAAGGCAAAATGGCGACTTATTTACAAGAGGAGTAACTCTTCTAATAGTTCGTGCTTTGAGCCTTTCCTGGGACGCCAGTATTAGATTCCGATGCACCATTGCAGGTTTACTGTATCCCTTGGACCTTCAAATCAACGATGAACCACTGAAATTGCATCGATATTAAATACAAAAGGCAAAATTTTGACTTATTTACAAGAGGAGTAACTCTTCTAATAGTTCGTGCTTTGAGCCTTTCCTGGGACGGCAGTATTAGATTCCGATGCACCATTGCAGGTTTACTGTTTCCCTTGGACCTTCAAATCAACGATGAACCACTGAAATTGCATCGATATTAAATACAAAAGGCAAAATTTTGACTTATTTACAAGAGGAGTAACACTTCCAATAGTTCGTGCTTTGAGCCTTTCCTGGGACAGCAGTATTAGATTCCGATGCACCATTGCAGGTTTACTGTTTCCCTTGGACCTTCAAATCAACGATGAAACACAGGAATTGCATCGATATTGAATACAAAAGGCAAAATTTTGACATATTTACAAGAGGAGTAACTCATCTAATAGTTCGTGATTTGAGCCTTTCCTGGGACAGCAGTATTAGATTCCGATGAACCATTGCAGGTTTACTGTATTTCTTGGACCTTCAAATCAACGATGAAACACAGAAATTGCATCGATATTGAATACAAAAGGCTAAATGTCGACTTATTTACAAGAGGAGTAACTCTTCAAATGGTTCGTGGTTTGAGCCTTTCCTGGGAGAGCAGTATTAGATTCCGATGCAACATTGCACGTTTACTGTATCCCTTGGACCTTCAAATCAACGATAAAACACAGAAATTGCGTCGATATTGAATACAAAAGGCTAAATGTCGACTTATTTATAAGAGGAGTAACTCTTCTAATAGTTCGTGCTTTGAGCCTTTCCTGGGACAGCAGTATTAGATTCCGATGCACCATTGCAGGTTTACTGTATGCCTTGGACCTTCAAATGAACGATGAAACACAGAAATTGCATTGATATTGGATACAAAAGGTAAAATGTCGACTTATTTACAAGAGGAGTAACTCTTTTAATAGCTCATGTCTTGAGCCTTTCATGGGACAGCAGTATTAGATTCCGATGCACCATTGCTGGTTTACTGTATCCCTTGGACCTTCAAATCAACGATGAAACACAGAAATTGAATCGATATTGAATACAAAAGGCAAAATGCCGACTTATTTATAAGAGGAGTAACTATTCTAATAGTTCGTGCTTTGAGCTATTCCTGGGATAGCAGTGTTAGATTCCGATGCACCATTGCAGGTTTACTGTATCCCTTGGACCTTTAAATCAATAATGAAACACAGATATTGCATCGATATTGAATACAAAAGGCAAAATGTCGACTTATTTATAAGAGGAGTAACTCTTCTAATAGTTCGTGCTTTGAGCCTTTCCTGGGACAGCAGTATTAGATTCCGATGCACCATTGCAGGTTTACTGTATCCCTTGGACCTTCAAATCAACGATGAAACACAGAAATTGCATCGATATTGAATACACAAGGCAAAATGTCGACTTATTTACCAGAGGAGTAACTCTTCTAATAGTTCGAGCTTTGAGCCTTTCCTTGGACAGCAGTATCGGATTCCGATGCACCATTTCAGGTCTGCTGTATCCCTTGGACCTTCAAATCGACGATGAATCACAGAAACTGCATCGATATTGAATACAAAAGGCAAAATGTCGACTTATTTACAAGAGGAGTAACTCTTCTAATAGTTCGTGCTTTGAGCCATTCCTGGGACAGCAGGATTAGATTGCGATGCACCATTGCAGGTTTACTGTATCCCTTGGACCTTCAAATCAACGATGAACCACTGAAATTGTATCGATATTGAATACAAAAGGCAAAATGTTGACTTATTTACAAGAGGAGTAACTCTTCTAATAGTTTGTATTTTGAGCCTTTCCTGGGACAGCAGTATTAGATTCCGATGCACCATTGCAAGTTAACTGTATCCCTTGGACCTTCAAATCAACGATGAAACACAGAAATTGCATCGATATTGAATACAAAAGGCAAAATGTCGACTTATTTACAAGAGGGGTAACTCTTCTATTAGTTCTTGATTTGAGCCTTTCCTGGGACAGGAGTATTAGATTCCGATGCACCATTGCAGGTTTACTGTATCCATTGCAACTTCAAATCAACGATGAAACACAGAAATTGCATCGATATTGAGTACAAAATGCAAAATGTCGACTTATTTAGAAGAGGAGTAACTCTTCAAACAGTTCGTGCTTTGAGTCTTTCCTGGGACAGCAGTATTAGATTCCGATGCAGCTTTGCTTGTTTAGTGTATCCCTCGGACCTTTAAATCAACGATGAAACACAGAAATTGCATCGATATTGAATATAAAAGGCAAAATTTCGACTTATTTATAAGAGGAGTAACTCTTCTAATAGTTCGTGCTTTGAGCTTTTCCTGGGACAGCAGTATTACATTTCGATGCACCATTGCAGGTTTACTGTATCCCTTGGACCTTCAAATCAACGATGATACACAGAAATTGCATCGATATTGAATACACAAGGCAAAATGTCGACTTATTTACCACAGGAGTAACTCTTCTAATTGTTCGTGCTTTGAGCCTTTCCTTGGACAGCAGTATCAGATTCCGATGCACCATTTCAGGTCAACTGTATCCCTTGGACCTTCAAATCGACGATGAAACACAGAAACTGCATCGATATTGAATAAAAAAGGCAAAATGTCGACTTATTTACAAGAGGAGTAACTCTTCTAATAGTTCGTGCTTTGAGCCTTTCCTGGGACAGCAGTATTAGATTCCGATGCACCATTGCAGGTTTACTGTATCCCTTGGACCTTCAAATCAACGATGAACCACTGAAATTGCATCGATATTAAATACAAAAGGCAAAATTTGGCTTATTTACAAGAGGAGTAACTCTTCTAATAGTTCGTGCTTTGAGCCTTTCCTGGGACAGCAGTATTAGATTCCGATGCACCATTGCAGGTTTACTGTTTCCCTTGGACCTTCAAATCAACGATGAAACACAGGAATTGCATCGATATTGAATACAAAAGGCAAAATTTTGACTTATTTACAAGAGGAGTAACTCTTCAAATAATTCGTGGTTTGAGCCTTTCCTGGGACAGCTGTATTAGATTCCGATGCAACATTGCACGTTTACTGTATCCCTTGGACCTTCAAATCTACGATGAAACACAGATATTGCGTCGATATTGAATACAAAAGGCAAAATGTCGACTTATTTATAAGAGGAGTAACTCTTCTAATAGTTCGTGCTTTGAGCCTTTCCTGGGACAGCAGTATTAGATTCCGATGCACCATTGCAGGTTTACTGTATCCCTTGGACCTTCAAATCAACGATGATACACAGAAATTGCATTGATATTGGATACAAAAGGCAAAATGACGACTTATTTACAAGAGGAGTAACTCTTTTAATAGCTCATGTCTTGAGCCTTTCCTGGGACAGCAGTATTAGATTCCGATGCACCATTGCTGGTTTACTGTATCCCTTGGACCTTCAAATCAACGATGAAACACAGAAATTGCATCGATATTGAATACAAAAGGCAAAATGCCGACTTATTTATAAGAGGAGTAACTCTTCTAATAGTTCGTGCTTTGAGCTATTCCTGGGATAGCAGTGTTAGATTCCGATGCACCATTGCAGGTTTACTGTATCCCTTGGACCTTTAAATCAATAATGAAACACAGATATTGCATCGATATTGAATAAAAAAGGCAAAATGTCGACTTATTTATAAGAGGAGTAACTCTTCTAATAGTTCGTGCTTTGAGCCATTCCTGGGACAGCAGGATTAGATTGCGATGCACCATTGCAGGTTTACTGTATCCCTTGGACCTTCAAATCAACGATGAACCACTGAAATTGCATCGATATTAAATACAAAAGGCAAAATTTTGACTTATTCACAAGAGTAGTAACTCTTCTAACAGTTCGTGCTTTGAGCCTTTCCTGGGACAGCAGTATTAGATTCCGATGCACCATTGCAGGTTTACTGTATCCCTTGGACCTTCAAATCAACGATGAAACACAGGAATTGCATCGATATTGAATACAAAAGGCAAAATTTTGACTTATTTACAAGAGGAGTAACTCATCTAATAGTTCGTGCTTTGAGCCTTTCCTGGGACAGCAGTATTAGATTCCGATGCACCATTGCAGGTTTACTGTTTCCCTTGGACCTTCAAATCAACGATGAAACACAGGAATTGCATCGATATTGAATACAAAAGGCAAAATTTTGACTTATTTACAAGAGGAGTAACTCTCCTAATAGTTCGTACTTTGAGCCTTTCCTGGGACAGCACTATTAGATTCCGATGCACCATTTCAGGCCTGCTGTATCCCTTGGACCTTCAAATCGACGATGAAACACAGAAACTGCATCGATATTGAATACAAAAGGCAAAATGTCGACTTATTTACAAGAGGAGTAACTCTTCTAATAGTTCGTGCTTTGAGCCATTCCTGGGGCAGCAGGATTAGATTGCGATGCACCATTGCAGGTTTACTGTATCCCTTGGACCTTCAAATCAACGATGAACCACTGAAATTGCATCGATATTAAATACAAAAGGCAAAATTTTGACTTATTTACAAGAGGAGTAACTCTTCTATTAGTTCGTGCTTTGAGCCTTTCCTGGGACAGCAGTATTACATTCCGATGCACCATTGCAGGTTTACTGTTTCCCTTGGACCTTCAAATAAACGATAAACACAGGAATTGCATCGATATTGAATACAAAAGGCAAAATTTTGACTTATTTACAAGAGGAGTAACTCATCTAATAGTTCGTGCTTTGAGCCTTTCCTGGGACAGCAGTATTAGATTCCGATGCACCATTGCAGGTTTACTGTTTCCCTTGGACCTTCAAATCAACGATGAAACACAGGAATTGCATCGATATTGAATACAAAAGGCAAAATTTTGACTTATTTACAAGAGGAGTAACTCATCTAATAGTTGGTGCTTTGAGCCTTTCCTGGGACAGCAGTATTAGATTCCGATGCACCATTGCAGGATTACTGTTTCCCTTGGACCTTCAAATCAACGATGAAACACAGGAATTGCATCGATATTGAATACAAAAGTCAAATTTTGACTTACTTACAAGTGGAGTAACTCATCTAATAGTTCGTGCTTTGAGCCTTTCCTGGGACAGCAGTATTAGATTCCGATGCACCATTGCAGGTTTACTGTATCACTTGGACCTTCAAATCAACGATGAAACACAGAAATTGCATCGATATTGAATATAAAAGGCTAAATGTCGACTTATTTACAAGTGGAGTTACTCTTCAAATAGTTCGTTGTTTGAGCCATTCCTGGGACAGCAGTATTAGATTCCGATGCAACATTGCACGTTTACTGTATCCCTTGGACCTTCAAATCAACGATGAAACACAGAAATTGCATCGATATTGAATACAAAAGGCATAATGTAGACTTATTTATAAGAGGAGTAACTCTTCTAATAGTTCGTGCTTTGAGCATTTCCTGGGACAGCAGTATTAGATTCCGATGCACCATTGCAGGTTTACTGTATCCCTTGGACCTTCAAATCAACGATGAAACACAGAAATTGCATCGATATTGGATACAAAAGGCAAAATGTCGACTTATTTACAAGAGGAGTAACTCTTCTAATGGTTCGTGCTTTAAGCCTTTCCTGGGACAGCAGTATTAGATTCAGATGCACCATTGCAGGTTAACGGTATCCCTTGGACATTCAAATCAACTATGAAACACAGATATTGCATCGATATTGAATACAAAACAAAATGTCGACATATTTACAAGAGGAGTAACTCTTCTTAAAGTTCGTGCTTTTAGCCTTTCCTGGGACAGCAGTATTAGATTCCAATGCACCATTGCAGGTTTACTGTATCCCTTGGACCTTCAAATCAACGATGAAACACAGAAATTCCATCGATATTGAATACAAAAGGCAAAATGTCGACTTATTTACAAAAGGAGTAACTCTTGAAATAGTCCGTGCTTTGAGCCTTTCCTGGGACAGCAGTATTAGATTCCGATCCACCATTGCAGGTTTACTGTATCCCTTGGACCTTCAAAACAACGATGAAACACAGAAATTTCATCGATATTGAATACAAAAGGCAAAATGTCGACTTATTTATAAGAGGAGTAACTCTTCTAATAGTTCGTGCTTTGAGCCTTTCCTGGGACAGCAGTATTAGATTCCGATGCACCATTTCAGGCCTGCTGTATCCCTTAGACCTTCAAATCGACGATGAAACACAGAAACTGCATCGATATTGAATACAAAAGGCAAAATGTCGACTTATTTACAAGAGGAGTAACTCTTCTAATAGTTCGTGCTTTGAGCCATTCCTGGGGCAGCAGGATTAGATTGCGATGCACCATTGCAGGTTTACTGTATCTCTTGGACCTTCAAATCAACGATGAACCACTGAAATTGCATCGATATTAAATACAAAAGGCAAAATTTTGACTTATTTACAAGAGGAGTGACTCTTCTAATAGTTCGTGCTTTGAGCCTTTCCTGGGACAGCAGTATTAGATTCCGATGCACCATTGCAGGTTTACTGTTTCCTTCGGACCTTCAAATCAACGATGAAACACAGGAATTGCATCAATATTGAATACAAAAGGCAAAATTTTGACTTATTTACAAGAGGAGTAACTCATCTAATAGTTCGAGCTTTGAGCCTTTCCTGGGACAGCAGTATTAGATTCCGATGCACCATTGCAGGTTTACTGTATCACTTGGTCCTTCGAATCAACGATGAAACACAGAAATTGCATCGATATTGAATACAAAAGGCAAAATGTCGACTTATTTACAAGAGGAGTAACTCTTCAAATAGTTCGTGGTTTGAGCCTTTCCTGGGACAGCAGTATTAGATTCCGATGCAACATTGCACGTTTACTGTATCCCTTGGACCTTCAAATCAACGATGAAACACAGAAATTGCGTCGATATTGAATACAAAAGGCAAAATGTCGACTTATTTAAAGAGGAGTAACTCTTCTAATAGTTCGTGTTTGAGCCTTTCCTGGGACAGCAGTATTAGATTCCGATGCACCATTGCAAGTTTACTGTATCCCTTGGACCTTCAAATCAACGATGAAACACAGAAATTGCATTGATATTGGATACAAAAGGCAAAATTTTGACTTATTTACAAGAGGAGTAACTCATCTAATAGTTCGAGCTTTGAGCCTTTCCTGGGACAGCAGTATTAGATTCCGATGCACCATTGCAGGTTTACTGTATCACTTGGTCCTTCAAATCAACGATGAAACACAGGAATTGCATCGATATTGAATACAAAAGGCAAAATGTCGACTTATTCATAAGAGGAGTAACTCTTCTAATAGTTCGTGCTTTGAGCCTTCCCTGGGACAGCAGTATTAGATTCCGATGCACCATTGCAGGTTTACTGTATCACTTGGTCCTTCAAATCAACGATGAAACACAGAAATTGCATCGATATTGAATACACAAGGCAAAATATCGACTTATTTACCAGAGGAGTAACTCTTCTAATTGTTCGTGCTATGAGCTTTTACTTGGACAGCAGTATCAGATTCCGATGCACCATTTCAGGTCAACTGTATCCCTTGGACCTTCAAATCGACGATGAAACACAGAAACTGCATCGATATTGAATACAAAAGGCAAAATGTCGACTTATTTACAAGAGGAGTAACTCTTCTAATAGTTCGTGCTTTGAGACTTTCCTGGGACAGCAGTATTAGATTCCGATGCACCATTGCAGGTTTACTGTATCCCTTGGACATTCAAATCAACGATGAACCACTGAAATTGCATCGATATTAAATACAAAAGGCAAAATGTCTACTTATTTACAAGAGGAGTAACTCTTCTAATAGTTCGTGCTTTGAGCCTTTCCTGGGACAGCAGTATTAGATTCCGAAGCACCATTGCAGGTTTACTGTTTCCCTTGGACCTTCAAATCAACGATGAAACACAGGAATTGCATCGATATTGAATACAAAAGGCAAAATTTTGACTTATTTACAAGAAGATTAACTCATCTAATAGTTCGTGCTTTGAGACTTTTCTGGGACAGCAGTTTTAGATCCGATGAACCATTGCAGGTTTACTGTATCACTTGGACCTTCAAATCAACGACGAAACACAGAAATTGCATCGATATTGAATACAAAAGGCAAAATGTCAACTTATTTACAAGAGGAGTAACTCTTCTAATAGTTCGTGTTTGAGCCTTTCCTGGGACAGCAGTATTAGATTCCGATGCACCATTGCAAGTTTACTGTATCCCTTGGACCTTCAAATCAACGATGAAACACAGAAATTGCATTGATATTGGATACAAAAGGCAAAATTTTGACTTATTTACAAGAGGAGTAACTCTTTTAATAGCTCATGTCTTGAGCCTTTCCTGGGACAGCAGTATTAGATTCCGATGCACCATTGCAGGTTTACTGTATCCCTTGGACCTTCAAATCAACGATGAAACACAGAAATTGCATCGATATTGAATACAAAAGGCAAAATGCCGACTTATTTGTAAGAGGAGTAACTCTTCTAATAGTTCGTGCTTTGAGCTATTCCTGGGATAGCCGTATTAGATTCCGATGCACCATTGCAGGTTTACTGTATCCCTTGGACGTTTTAATCAATAATGAAACACAGATATTGCATCGATATTGAATACAAAAGGCAAAATGTCGACTTATTTATAAGAGGATTAACTCTTCTATTAGTTCGTGCTTTGAGCCTTTCCTGGGACAGCAGTATTAGATTCCGATGCACCATTGCAGGTTAAGTGTATCCCTTGGACCTTCAAATCAACGATGAACCACAGAAATTGCATCGATATTGAATACAAAAGGCAAAATGTCGACTTATTTACAAGAGGAGTAAATCTTCTAATAGTTCGTGCTTTGAGCCATTCCTGGGACAGCAGGATTAGATTGCGATGCTCCATTGCAGGTTTACTGTATCCCTTGGACCTTCAAATCAACGATGAACCACTGAAATTGCATCAACATTAAATACAAAAGGCAAAATTTTGACTTATTTACAAGAGGAGTAACTCTTCTAATAGTTCGTGCTTTGAGCCTTTCCTGGGACAGCAGTATTAGATTCCGATGCACCAATGCAGATTTACTGTTTACCTTGGACCTTCACATCAACGATGAAACACAGGAATTGCATCGATATTGAATACAAAAGGCAAAATGTCGACTTATTTATAAGAGGAGTAACTCTTCTAATAGTTCGTGCTTTGAGCCTTTCCTTGGACAGCAGCATCGGATTCCGATGCACCATTTCAGGTCTGCTGTATCCCTTGGACCTTCAAATCGACGATGAAACACAGAAACTGCATCGATATTGAATACAAAAGGCAAAATGTCGACTTATTTACAAGAGGCGTAACTCTTCTAATAGTTGGTGCTTTGAGCCTTTCCTGGGACAGCAGTATTAGATTCCGATGCACCAATGCAGGTTTACTGTTTACCTTGGACCTTCACATCAACGATGAAACACAGGAATTGCATCGATATTGAATACAAAAGGCAAAATTTTGACTTATTTACAAGAGGAGTAACTCATCTAATAGTTCGTGTTTGAGCCTTTCCTGGGACAGCAGTATTAGATTCCGATGCACCATTGCAGGTTTACTGTTTCCCTTGGACCTTCAAATCAACGATGAAACACAGGAATTGCATCGATATTGAAAACAAAAGGCAAAATGTCGACTTATTTACAAGAGGAGTAACTCTTCTAATGGTTCGTGCTTTAAGCCTTTCCTGGGACAGCAGTATTAGATTCAGATGCACCATTGCAGGTTAACGGTATCCCTTGGACATTCAAATCAACTATGAAACACAGAAATTGCATCGATATTGAATACAAAAGCAAAATGTCGACATATTTACAAGAGGCGTAACTCTTCTTAAAGTTCGTGCTTTTAGCCTTTCCTGGGACAGCAGTATTAGATTCCAATGCACCATTGCAGGTTTACTGTATCCCTTGGACCTTCAAATCAACGATGAAACACAGAAATTGCATCGACATTGAATACAAAAGGCAAAATGTCGACTAATTTACAAAAGGAGTAACTCTTGAAATAGTCCGTGCTTTGAGCCTTTCCTGGGACAGCAGTATTAGATTCCGATGCACCATTGCAGGTTTACTGTATCCCTTGGACCTTCAAAACAACGATGAAACACAGAAATTGTATCGATATTGAATACAAAACGCAAAATGACGACTTATTTACAAGAGGAGTAACTCTTCAAATAGTTCGTGCTATGAGCCATTCCTGGGACAGCAGTATTAGATTCCGATGCAGCATTGCAGGTTTACTGTATCCCTTGGACCTTTAAATCAATAATGAAACACAGAAATTTCATCGATATTGAATACAAAAGGCAAAATGTCGACTTACTTATAAGAGGAGTAACTCTTCTAATAGTTCGTGCTTTGAGCCTTTCCTGGGACAGCAGTATTAGATTCCGATGCACCATTTCAGGCCTGCTGTATCCCTTGGACCTTCAAATCGACGATGAAACACAGAAACTGCATCGATATTGAATACAAAAGGCAAAATGTCGACTTATTTCAAGAGGAGTAACTCTTCTAATAGTTCATGCTTTGAGCCATTCCTGGGGCAGCAGGATTAGATTGCGATGCACCATTGCAGGTTTACTGTATCCCTTGGACCTTCAAATCAACGATGAACCACTGAAATTGCATCGATATTAAATACAAAAGGCAAAATTTTGACTTATTTACAAGAGGAGTGACTCTTCTAATAGTTCGTGCTTTGAGCCTTTCCTGGGACAGCAGTATTAGATTCCGATGCACCATTGCAGGTTTACTGTTTCCTTTGGACCTTCAAATCAACGATGAAACACAGGAATTGCATCGATATTGAATACAAAAGGCAAAATTTTGACTTATTTACAAGAGGAGTAACTCATCTAATAGTTCGTGCTTTGAGCCTTTCCTGGGACAGCAGTATTAGATTCCGATGCACCATTGCAGATTTACTGTATCACTTGGTCGTTCAAATCAACGATGAAACACAGAAATTGCATCGATATTGAATACAAAAGGCAAAATGTAGACTTATTTACAAGAGGAGTAACTCTTCAAATAGTTCGTGGTTTGAGCCTTTCCTGGGACAGCAGTATTAGATTCCAATGCAACATTGCACGTTTACTGTATCCCTTGGACCTTCAAATCAACGATGAAACACAGAAATTGCATCGATATTGAATACAAAAGCCAAAATTTCGACTTATTTATAAGAGGAGTAACTCTTCTAATAGTTCGTGCTTTGAGCCTTTCCTGGGACAGCAGTATTACATTACGATGCACCATTGCAGGTTTACTGTATCCCTTGGACCTTCAAATCAACGATGAAACACAGAAATTGCATCGATATTGAATACACAAGGCAAAATATCGACTTATTTACCAGAGGAGTAACTCTTCTAATTGTTCGTGCTTTGAGCCTTTCCTTGGACAGCAGTATCAGATTCCGATGCACCATTTCAGGTCAACTGTATCCCTTGGACCTTGAAAACAACGATGAAACACAGCAATTGTATCGATATTGAATACAAAACGCAAAATGACGACTTATTTACAAGAGGAGTAACTCTTCAAATAGTTCGTGCTATGAGCCTTTCCTGGGACAGCAGTATTAGATTCCGATGCAGCATTGCAGGTTTACTGTATCCCTTGGACCTTTAAATCAATAATGAAACACAGAAATTTCATCGATATTGAATACAAAAGGAAAAATGTCGACTTACTTATAAGAGGAGTAACTCTTCTAATAGTTCGTGCTTTGAGCCTTTCCTGGGACAGCAGTATTAGATTCCGATGCACCATTTCAGGCCTGCTGTATCCCTTGGACCTTCAAATCGACGATGAAACACAGAAACTGCATCGATATTGAATACAAAAGGCAAAATGTCGACTTATTTACAAGAGAAGTAACTCTTCTAATAGTTCGTGCTTTGAGCCATTCCTGGGGCAGCAGGATTAGATTGCGATGCACCATTGCAGGTTTACTGTATCCCTTGGACCTTCAAATCAACGATGAACCACTGAAATTGCATCGATATTAAATACAAAAGGCAAAATTTTGACTTATTTACAAGAGGAGTGACTCTTCTAATAGTTCGTGCTTTGAGCCTTTCCTGGGACAGCAGTATTAGATTCCGATGCACCATTGCAGGTTTACTGTTTCCTTTGGACCTTCAAATCAACGATGAAACACAGGAATTGCATCGATATTGAATACAAAAGGCAAAATTTTGACATATTTACAAGAGGAGTAACTCATCTAATAGTTCGTGCTTTGAGCCTTTCCTGGGACAGCAGTATTAGATTCCGATGCACCATTGCAGATTTACTGTATCACTTGGTCCTTCAAATCAACGATGAAACACAGAAATTGCATCGATATTGAATACAAAAGGCAAAATGTAGACTTATTTACAAGAGGAGTAACTCTTCAAATAGTTCGTGGTTTGAGCCTTTCCTGGGACAGCAGTATTAGATTCCAATGCAACATTGCACGTTTACTGTATCCCTTGGACCTTCAAATCAACGATGAAACACAGTAATTGCATCGATATTGAATACAAAAGTCAAAATTTCGACTTATTTATAAGAGGAGTAACTCTTCTAATAGTTCGTGCTTTGAGCCTTTCCTGGGACAGCAGTATTACATTACGATGCACCATTGCAGGTTTACTGTATCCCTTGGACCTTCAAATCAACGATGAAACACAGAAATTGCATCGATATTGAATACACAAGGCAAAATATCGACTTATTTACCAGAGGAGTAACTCTTCTAATTGTTCGTGCTTTGAGCCTTTCCTTGGACAGCAGTATCAGATTCCGATGCACCATTTCAGGTCAAATGTATCCCTTGGACCTTCAAATCGACGATGAAACACAGAAACTGCATCGATATTGAATACAAAAGGCAAAATGACGACTTATTTACAAGAAGAGTAACTCTTCTAATAGTTCGTGCTTTGAGACTTTCCTGGGACAGCAGTATTAGATTCCGATGCACCATTGCAGGTTTACTGTATCCCTTGGACCTTCAAATCAACGATGAACCACTGAAATTGCATCGATATTAAATACAAAAGGCAAAATGTCTACTTATTTACAAGAGGAGTAACTCTTCTAATAGTTCGTGCTTTGAGCCTTTCCTGGGACAGCAGTATTAGATTCCGATGCACCATTGCAGGTTTACTGTTTCCCTTGGACCTTCAAATCAACGATGAAACACAGGAATTGCATCGATATTGAATACAAAAGGCAAAATTTTGACTTATTTACAAGAAGAGTAACTCATCTAATAGTTCGTGCTTTGAGACTTTCCTGGGACAGCAGTTTTAGATCCGATGAACCATTGCAGGTTTACTGTATCACTTGGACCTTCAAATCAACGATGAAACACAGAAATTGCATCGATATTGAATACAAAAGGCAAAATGTCAACTTATTTACAAGAGGAGTAACTCTTCAAATAGTTCGTGGTTTGAGCCTTTCCTGGGACAGCAGTATTAGATTCCGATGCAACATTGCACGTTTACTGTATCCCTTGGACCTTCAAATCAACGATGAAACACAGAAATTGCGTCGATATTGAATACAAAAGGCAAAATGTCGACTTATTTAAAGAGGAGTAACTCTTCTAATAGTTCGTGTTTGAGCCTTTCCTGGGACAGCAGTATTAGATTCCGATGCACCATTGCAAGTTTACTGTATCCCTTGGACCTTCAAATCAACGATGAAACACAGAAATTGCATTGATATTGGATACAAAAGGCAAAATTTTGACTTATTTACAAGAGGAGTAACTCTTTTACTAGCTCATGTCTTGAGCCTTTCCTGGGACAGCAGTATTAGATTCCGATGCACCATTGCAGGTTTACTGTATCCCTTGGACCTTCAAATCAACGATGAAACACAGAAATTGCATCGATATTGAATACAAAAGGCAAAATGCCGACTTATTTGTAAGAGGAGTAACTCTTCTAATAGTTCGTGCTTTGAGCTATTCCTGGGATAGCAGTATGAGATTCCGATGCACCATTGCAGGTTTACTGTATCCCTTGGACGTTTTAATCAATAATGAAACACAGATATTGCATCGATATTGAATACAAAAGGCAAAATGTCGACTTATTTATAAGAGGAGTAACTCTTCTAATAGTTCGTGCTTTGAGCCTTTCCTGGGACAGCAGTATTAGATTCCGATGCACCATTGCAGGTTAAGTGTATCCCTTGGACCTTCAAATCAACGATGAACCACAGAAATTGCATCGATATTGAATACAAAAGGCAAAATGTCGACTTATTTATAAGAGGAGTAACTCTTCTAATAGTTCGTGCTTTGAGCCATTCCTGGGACAGCAGGATTAGATTGCGATGCTCCATTGCAGGTTTACTGTATCCCTTGGACCTTCAAATCAACGATGAACCACTGAAATTGCATCAATATTAAATACAAAAGGCAAAATTTTGACTTATTTACAAGAGGAGTAACTCTTCTAATAGTTCGTGCTTTGAGCCTTTCCTGGGACAGCAGTATTAGATTCCGATGCACCAATGCAGGTTTACTGTTTACCTTGGACCTTCACATCAACGATGAAACACAGGAATTGCATCGATATTGAATACAAAAGGCAAAATGTCGACTTATTTATAAGAGGAGTAACTCCTCTAATAGTTCGTGCTTTGAGCCTTTCCTTGGACAGCAGTATCCGATTCCGATGCACCATTTCAGGTCTGCTGTATCCCTTGGACCTTCAAATCGACGATGAAACACAGAAACTGCATCGATATTGAATACAAAAGGCAAAATGTCGACTTATTTACAAGAGGAGTAACTCTTCTAATAGTTCGTGCTTTGAGCCATTCCTGGGACAGCAGGATTAGATTGCGATGCTCCATTGCAGGTTTCCTGTATCCCTTGGACCTTCAAATCAACGATGAACCACTGAAATTGCATCAATATTAAATATAAAAGGCAAAATTTTGACTTATTTACAAGAGGAGTAACTCTTCTAATAGTTCGTGCTTTGAGCCTTTCCTGGGACAGCAGTATTAGATTCCGATGCACCAATGCAGGTTTACTGTTTACCTAGGACCTTCACATCAACGATGAAACACAGGAATTGCATCGATATTGAATACAAAAGGCAAACTTTTGACTTATTTACAAGAGGAGTAACTCATCTAATAGTTCGTGTTTGAGCCTTTCCTGGGACAGCAGTATTAGATTCCGATGCACCATTGCAGTTTTACTGTTTCCCTTGGACCTTCAAATCAACGATGAAACACAGGAATTGCATCGATATTGAAAACAAAATGCAAAATTTTGACTTATTTACAAGAGGAGTAACTCATCTAATAGTTCGTGCATTGAGCCTTTCCTGGGACAGCAGTATTAGATTCCGATGCACCTTTTCAGGTTTATTGTATCACTTGGACCTTCATATCAACGATGAAACACAGAAATTGCATCGATATTGAATACAAAAGGCAAAATATCGACTTATTTACAAGAGGAGTAACTCTTCAAATAGTTCGTGGTTTGGGCCTTTCCTGGGACAGCAGTATTAGATTCCGATGCAACATTGCACGTTTACTGTATCCCTTGGACCTTCAAATCAACGATGAAACACAGAAATTGCATCGATATTGAATACAAAAGGCATAATGTCGACTTATTTATAAGAGGAGTAATTCTTCTAATAGTTCGTGCTTTGAGCATTTCCTGGGACAGCAGTATTAGATTCCGATGCACCATTGCAGGTTTACTGTATCCTCTGGACCTTCAAATCAACGATGAAACACAGAAATTGCATCGATATTGAATACAAAAAGCAAAATGTCGACTTATTTACAAGAGGAGTAACTTTTCAAATAGTTCGTGCTTTGAGCCTCTCCAAGGGACAGCAGTATTAGATTCCAATGCAGCATTGCATGTTTTCTGTATCCCTTGGACCTTCAAATCAATGATGAAACACAGAAATTGCATCGATATTGAATACAAAAGGCAAAATGTCGACTTATTTACAAGAGGAGTAACTCTTCTAATAGTTCGTGCTTTGAGCCTTTCCTGGGGCAGGAGTATTCGATTCCGATGCACCATTGCAGGTTTACTGTATCCATTGCACCTTCAAATCCACGATGAAACACAGAAATTGCATCGATATTGAATACAAAAGGCAAAATGTCGACCTATTTATAAGAGGATTAACTCTTCCAATAGTTCGTGATTTGAGCCTTTCCTGGGACAGCAGTATTAGATTCCGATGCACCATTGCAGGTTAACTGTATCCCTTCGGCCTTCAAATCAACGATGAAACACAGAAATTGCATCGATATTGAATACGAAAGTCAAAATGTCGACTTATTTACAAGAGGAGTAACTCTTCAAATAGTTCGTGCTTTGAGCCTTTCCTGGGACAGCAGTATTAGATTCCGATGGTGCATTGCAGGTTTACTGTATCCCTTGGACCTTCAAATCAACGATGAAACACAGAAATTGCATCGATATTGAATACAAAAGGCAAAAAGTCGACTTATTTATAAGAGGAGTAACTCTTCTAATAGTTCGTGCTTTGAGCCTTTCCTGGGACAGCAGTATTAGATTCCGATGCACCATTGCAGGTTTACTGTATCCCTTGGACCTTCAAATCAACGATGAAACACAGAAATTGCATCGATATTGAATACAAAAGGCAAAATGTCGACTTATTTACCATAGGAGTAACTCTTCTAATAGTTCGTGCTTTGAGCGTTTCCTTGGACAGCAGTATCAGATTCCGATGCACCATTTCAGATCTACTGTATCCGTTGGACCTTCAAATCGACGATGAAACACAGAAACTGCATCGATATTGAATACAAAAGGCATAATGTCGACTTATTTACAAGAGGAGTAACTCTTCTAATAGTTCGTGCTTTGAGCCTTTCCTGGGACAGCAGTATTAGATTCCGATGCACCATTGCAGGTTTACTGTATCCCTTGGACCTTCAAATCAACGAAGAAACACAGAAACTGCATCGATATTGAAAACAAAAGGCAAAATGTCGACTTATTTACAAGAGTAGTAACTCTTCAAATAGTTCGCGCTTTGAGCCTTTCCTGGGACAGCAGTATTAGATTCCAATGCAGCATTGCACGTTTACTGTATCCCTTGGACCTTCAAATCAACGATAAAACACAGAAATTGCATCGATATTGAATACAAAAGGCAAAATGTCGACTTATTTATAAGAGGAGTAACTCTTCTAATAGTTCGTCCTTTGAGCCATTCCTGGGACAACAGTATTAGATTCCGATGCACCATTGCAGGTTTACTGTATCCCTTGGACCTTCAAATCCACGATGAAACACAGAAATTGCAACGATATTGAATACAAAAGGCAAAATGTCGACTTATTTACAACAGGAGTAATTCTTCTAATAGCTCATGCCTTGAGCCTTTCCTGGGACAGCAGTATTAGATTCCGATGCACCATTGCTGGTTTACTGTATCCGTTGGACCTTCAAATCAACGATGAAACACAATAATTGCATCGATATTGATTACAAAAGGCAAAATGTCGACTTATTTACAAGAGGATTAACTCTTCTAATAGTCCGTGCTTTGAGCCTTTCCTGGGACAGCAGTATTAGATTCCAATGCACCATTGCAGGTTTACTGTATCCATTGCACCTTCAAATCAACGATGAAACACACAAATTGCATCGATATTGAATACAAAAGGCAAAATGTCGACTTATTTACAAGAGGAGTAACTCTTTTAATAGCTCATGCCTTGAGCCTTTTCTGGGACAGCAGTATTGAATTCCGATGCACCATTGCTGGTTTACTGTATCCCTTGGACCTTCAAATCAACGATGAAACACAGAAATTGCATCGATATTGAATACAAAAGGAAAAATGTCGACTTATTTATAAGAGGAGTAACTCTACCAATAGTTCGTGCTTTGAGCCTTTTTTGGCACAGCAGTATAAGATTCCGATGCACCATTGCAGGTTTTCTGTATCCCTTGAACCTTCAACTCAACGATGAAACACAGAAATTGCATCGATATTCAATACAAAAGGCAAAATGTCGATTTATTTATAAGAGGAGTAACTCTTCTAATAGGTCATGCTTTGAGCCTTTCCTGGGACAGCAGTATTAGATTCCGATGCACCATTGCAGGTTTACTGTATCCCTTGGACCTTCAAATCAACGATGAAACACAGAAATTGCATCGATATTGAATACACAAGGCAAAATGTCGACTTATTTACCAGAGGAGTAACTCTTCTAATAGTTCGTGCTTTGAGCCTTTCCTGGGACAGCAGTATTAGATTCCGATGCACCATTGCAGGATAACTGTATCCCTTGGACCTTCAAATCAACGATGAAACACAGAAATTGCATCGATATAGAATACAAAAGGCAAAATGTCGACTTATTTATAAGAGGAGTAACTCTTCTAATAGTTCGTGCTTTGAGCCTTTCCTGGGACAGCAGTATTAGATTACGATGCACCATTGCAGGTTTACTGTATCCCTTGGACCATCAAATCAACAATGAAACACAGAAATAGCATCGATATTGAATACAAAATGCAAAATGTCTACTTATTTATAAGAGGAGTATCTCTTCTAATAGTTCGTGTTTGAGCCTTTCCTGGGACAGCAGTATTAGATTCCGATGCACCATTGCAGGTTTACTGTATCCCTTGGACCTCTAAATCAACGATGAAACACAGGAATTGCATCGATATTGAATACAAAAGGTATAATTTTGACATATTTACAAGAGGAGTAATTCATCTAATAGTTCCTGCTTTGAGCCTTTCCTGGGACAGCAGTATTAGATTCCGATGCACCATGCAGGTTTACTGTAACCCTTGGACCTTCAAATCAACGATGAAACACAGAAATTTCCTTCGATATTGAATACAAAAGGCAAAATGTCGACTTATTTACAAGAGGAGTAACTCTTCAAATAGTTCGTGCGTTGAGCCTTTCCTGGGACAGCAGTATTAGATTCCGATGCAGCACTGCAGGTTTACTGTATCCCTCGGACCTTCCAATCAACGACGAAACACAGAAATTGCATCGATATTGAATACAAAAGGCAAAATGTCGACTTATATACAAGAGAAGTAAGTCTTCTAATAGTTCGTGTTTGAGCCTTTCCTGGGACAGCAGTATTAGATTCCGATGCACCATTGCAGGTTTACTGTATCCCTTGGACCTTCAAATCAACGATGAATCACAGGAATTGCATCGATATGGAATACAAAAGGCAAAATGTTGACTTATTTACAAGGGAGTAACTCTTCTAATAGTTCGTGCTTTGAGCCTTTCCTGGGACAGCAGTATTAGATTCCGATGCACCATTGCAGGTTACCTGTATGCCTTGGACCTTCAAATGAACGATGAAACACAGAAATTGCATCGATAATGAATACAAAACGCAAAATGTCGACTTCTTTACAATAGGAGTAACTCTTCAAATAGTTTGTGCTTTGAGCCTTTCCAAGGGACTGCAGTATTAGATTCCAATGCAGCATTGCAGGTTTACTGTATCCCTTGGACCTTCAAATCATCGATGAAACACAGAAATTGCATCGATATTGAATACAAAAGGCAAAATAACGACTTATTTATAAGAGGAGTAACTCTTCCAATAGTTCGTGCTTTGAGCCTTTCCTGGGACAGCAGTATTAGATTCCGATGCACCATTGCAGGAATACTGTATCCCTTGGACATTCAAATCAACGTTGGAACACAGGAATTGCATCGATATTCATTACAAAAGGCAAAATGTAGACTTATTTATATGAGGAGTAAATCTTTCAATAGTTCGTGCTTTGTGCCTTTCCTGGGACAGCAGTATCAGATTCCGATGCACCCTTTCAGGTTTACTGTATCCCTTGGACCTTCAAATCAACGATGAAACACAGAAATTGCATCGATTTTGAATACAAAAGGCAAAATGTCGACTTATTTACAAGAGCAGTAACTCTTCTAATAGTTCGTGTTTGAGCCTTTCTAGGGACAGCAGTATTAGATTCCGATGCACCATTGCAGGTTTACCGTATCCCTTGGACCTTCAAATCAACGATGAAACACAGGAATTGCATCGATATTCAATACAAGAGGCAAAATGTTGACTTATTTACAAGAGGAGTAACTCTTCTAGTAGTTCGTGTTTTTGAGCCTTTCCTGGGACAGCTGTATTAGATTCCGTTGCACCATTGCAGGTTTACTGTATCCCTTGGACCATCAAATCAACAATGAAACACATAAATAGCATCGATATTGAATACAAAATGCAAAATGTCTACTTATTTATAAGAGGAGTAACTCTTCTAATAGATCGTGCTTTGAGCCTTTCCTGGGACAGCAGTAGTAGATTCCGATGCACCATTTCAGGTTTACTGTATCCCTTGGACCATCAAATCAACGATGAGACACAGAAATAGCATCGATACTGAATACAAAATGCAAAATGTCTACTTATTTATAAGAGGAGTAACTCTTCTAATAGTTCGTGCTTTGAGATTTTCCTGGGACAGCAGTGTTAGATTTTGATGCACCATTTCAGGTTTACTGTATCCCTTGGAACATTACATCAACGATTAAACACAGAAATTGCATCGATATTGAATACAAAAGGCAAAATATCGACCTATTTATAAGAGGAGTAACTGTTCTAATAGTTTGTGCTTTGAGCCTTTCCTGTGACAGCAGTATTAGATTCCGATGCACCATTGCAGGTTAACGGTATCCCTTGGACCTTCAAATCAACGATGAAACACAGAAATTGCATCGATATTGAATACAAGGGGTAAAATGTCGACTTATTTATAAGAGAAGTAACTCATCTAATAGTTCGTGCTTTGGGCCTTTCCTGGGACAGCAGTGTTAGATTCCGATGCACCCTTTCACGTTTACTGTATCCCTGGGACCTTCAAATCAACGATGAAACACAGAAATTGCATCGATATTGAATACAAAAGGCTAAATGTCGACTTATTTACAAGAGGAGTAACTCTTCTAATAGTTCGTGTTTGAGCCTTTCCTGGGACAGCAGAATTAGATTCCGATGCAGAATTGCAGGTTTACTGTATCCCTTGGACCTTCAAATCAACGATGAAGCACAGGAATTAGATCGATATTCAATACAAAAGGCAAAATGTTGACTTATTTACAAGAGGAGTAACTTTTCTAATAGTTCGTGCTTTGAGGCTTTCCTGGGACAGCAGTATTAGATTCCGATGCACCATTGCAGGTTTACTGTATCCCTTGGACCTTCAAATCAACGATGAATCACAGGAATTGCATCGATATGGAATACAAAAGGCAAAATGTTGACTTATTTACAAGAGGAGTAACTCTTCTAATAGTTCGTGCTTTGAGCCTTTCCTGGGACATCAGTATTAGATTCCGATGCACCATTGCAGGTTACCTGTATGCCTTGGACCTTTCAAATGAACGATGAAACACAGAAATTGCATCGATATTGAATACAAAACGCAAAATGTCGACTTCTTTACAATAGGAGTAACTCTTCAAATAGTTTGTGCTTTGAGCCTTTCCAAGGGACTGCAGTATTAGATTCCAATGCAGCATTGCAGGTTTACTTTATCCCTTGGACCTTCAAATCAACGATGAAACACAGAAATTGCATCGATATTGAATACAAAAGGCAAAATAACGACTTATTTATAAGAGGAGTAACTCTTCCAATAGTTCGTGCTTTGAGCCTTTCCTGGGACAGCAGTATTAGATTCCGATGCACCATTGCAGGAATACTGTATCCCTTGGACATTCAAATCAACGTTGGAACACAGAAATTGCATCGATATTGAATACTAAAGGCAAAATGTCGACTTATTTATATGAGGAGTAAATCTTTCAATAGTTCGTGCTTTGTGCCTTTCCTGGGACAGCAGTATCAGATTCCGATGCACCCTTTCAGGTTTACTGTATCCCTTGGACCTTCAAATCAACGATGAAACACAGAAATTGCATCGATTTTGAATACAAAAGGCAAAATGTCGACTTATTTACAAGAGGAGTAACTCTTCTAATAGTTCGTGTTTGAGCCTTTCTTGGGACAGCAGTATTAGATTCCGGTGCACCATTGCAGGTTTACTGTATCCCTTGGACCTTCAAATCAACGATGAAACACAGGAATTGCATCGATATTCAATACAAGAGGCAAAAAGTTGACTTATTTACAAGAGGAGTAACTCTTTTAATAGTTCGTGCTTTGAGCCTTTCCTGGGACAGCAGTATTAGATTCCGATGCACCATTGCAGGCTAAGTGTATCCCTTGGACCTTCAAATCAACGATGAAACACAGAAATAGCATCGATATTGAATACAAAAGGCAAAATGTCGACTTAATTACAAGAGGAGTAACTCTTCTAATAGTTCGTGCTTTGAGCCATTCCTGGGACAGGAGTATTAGATTCCGATTCACCATTGCAGGTTTACTGTATGCATTGCAAGTTCAAATCAACGATGAAACACAGAAATTGCATCGATATTGAATACAAAAGGCAAATTGTCGACTTATTTATAAAAGGAGTAACTCTTCTAATTGTTCGTGCTTTGAGCCTTTCCTGAGACAGAAGTATTAAGTTTCGATGCACCATTGCAGATTTACTGTATCCCGTGGACCTTCAAATCATCGATGAAACACAGAAATTGCATCGATATTGATTACTAAAGGCAAAATGGCGACTTATTTACAAGAGGAGTAACTCTTCAAATAGTTCGTGCTTTGAGCCTTTCCTGGGACAGCAGTAATAGATTCCGATGCACCATTGCAGGTTTACTGTATCCCTCGGACCTTCAAATCAACGATGAAACACAGAAATTGCATCGATATTGAATGCAAAAGGCAAAATGTCGACTTATTTATAAGAGGAGTAACTCTTCTAGTAGTTCGTGTTTTTGAGCCTTTCCTGGGACAGCAGTATTAGATTCCGTTGCACCATTGCAGGTTTACTGTATCCCTTGGACCATCAAATCAACAATGAAACACATATATAGCATCGATATTGAATACAAAATGCAAAATGTCTACTTATTTATAAGAGGAGTAACTCTTCTAATAGATCGTGCTTTGAGCCTTTCCTGGGACAGCAGTAGTAGTTTCCGATGCACCATTTCAGGTTTACTGTATCCCTTGGACCATCAAATCAACGATGAGACACAGAAATAGCATCGATACTGAATACAAAATGCAAAATGTCTACTTATTTATAAGAGGAGTAACTCTTCTAATAGTTCGTGCTTTGAGATTTTCCTGGGACAGCAGTGTTAGATTTTGATGCACCATTTCAGGTTTACTGTATCCCTTGGAACATTAAATCAACGATGCAACACAGAAATTGCATCGATATTGAATACAAAAGGCAAAATGTCGACCTATTTATAAGAGGAGTAACTGTTCTAATAGTTTGTGCTTTGAGCCTTTCCTGGGACAGCAGTATTAGATTCCGATGCACCATTGCAGGTTAACGGTATCCCTTGGACCTTCAAATCAACGATGAAACACAGAAATTGCATCGATATTGAATACAAGGGGCAAAATGTCGACTTATTTATAAGAGAAGTAACTCATCTAATAGTTCGTGTTTTGGGCCTTTCCTGGGACAGCAGTATTAGATTCCGATGCACCATTGCAGGTTTACTGTATCTCTTGGACCTTCAAATCAACGATGAAACACAGAAATTGCATCGATATTGAATACAAAATGATAATGTTGACTTATTTACAAGAGGAGTAACTCTTCTAATAGTTCGTGCTTTGAGCCTTTCCTGGGACAGCAGTATTAGATTCCGATGCACCATTGCAGGATTACTGTATCCCTTAGACCTTCAAATCAACGATGGACCACAGAAATTGCATCGATATTGAATACAAAAGGCAAAATGTCGACTTATTTATATGAGTAGTAACTCTTTCAATAGTTCGTGCTTTGTGCCTTTCCTGGGACAGCAGTATTAGATTCCGATGCACCCTTTCAGGTTTACTGTATCCCTGGGACCTTCAAATCAACGATGAAACACAGAAATTGCATCGATATTGAATACAAAAGGCTAAATGTCGACTTATTTACAAGAGGAGTAACTCTTCTAATAGTTCGTTATTGAGCCTTTCCTGGGACAGGAGAATTAGATTCCGATGCACCATTGCAGGTTTACTGTATCCCTTGGACCTTCAAATCAACGATGAACCACAGGAATTCGATCGATATTCAATACAAAAGGCAAAATGTTGACTTATTTACAAGAGGAGTAACTTTTCTAATAGTTCGTGCTTTGAGGCTTTCCTGGGACAGCAGTATTAGATTCCGATGCACAATTGCAGGTTTACTGTATCCCTTGGACCTTCAAATCAACGATGAATCTCAGGAATTGCATCGATATGGAATACAAAAGGCAAAATGTTGACTTATTTACAAGTGGAGTAACTCTTCTAATAGTTCGTGCTTTGAGATTTTCCTGGGACAGCAGTGTTAGATTTTGATGCACCATTTCAGGTTTACTGTATCCCTTGGAACATTAAATCAACGATGCAACACAGAAATTGCATCGATATTGAATACAAAAGGCAAAATGTCGACCTATTTATAAGAGGAGTAACTGTTCTAATAGTTTGTGCTTTGAGCCTTTCCTGGGACAGCAGTATTAGATTCCGATGCACCATTGCAGGTTAACGGTATCCCTTGGACCTTCAAATCAACGATGAAACACAGAAATTGCATCGATATTGAATACAAGGGGCAAAATGTCGACTTATTTATAAGAGAAGTAACTCATCTAATAGTTCGTGTTTTGGGCCTTTCCTGGGACAGCAGTATTAGATTCCGATGCACCATTGCAGGTTTACTGTATCTCTTGGACCTTCAAATCAACGATGAAACACAGAAATTGCATCGATATTGAATACAAAATGATAATTTTGACTTATTTACAAGAGGAGTAACTCTTCTAATAGTTCGTGCTTTGAGCCTTTCCTGGGACAGCAGTATTAGATTCCGATGCACCATTGCAGGATTACTGTATCCCTTAGACCTTCAAATCAACAATGGACCACAGAAATTGCATCGATATTGAATACAAAAGGCAAAATGTCGGCTTATTTATATGAGTAGTAACTCTTTCAATAGTTCGTGCTCTGTGCCTTTCCTGGGACAACAGTATTAGATTCCGATGCACCCTTTCAGGTTTACTGTATCCCTGGCACCTTCAAATCAACGATGAAACACAGAAATTGCATCGATATTGAATACAAAAGGCTAAATGTCGACTTATTTACAAGAGGAGTAACTCTTCTAATAGTTCGTTATTGAGCCTTTCCTGGGACAGCAGAATTAGATTCCGATGCACCATTGCAGGTTTACTGTATCCCTTGGACCTTCAAATCAACGATGAACCACAGGAATTCGATCGATATTCAATACAAAAGGCAAAATGTTGACTTATTTACAAGAGGAGTAACTTTTCTAATAGTTCGTGTTTTGAGGCTTTCCTGGGACAGCAGTATTAGATTCCGATGCACAATTGCAGGTTTACTGTATCCCTTGGACCTTCAAATCAACGGTGAATCACAGGAATTGCATCGGTATGGAATACAAAAGGCAAAATGTTGACTTATTTACAAGAGGAGTAACTCTTCTAATAGTTCGTGCTTTGAGCCTTTCCTGGGACAGCAGTATTAGATTCCGATGCACCATTGCAGGTTACCTGTATGCCTTGGACCTTCAAATGAACGATGAAACACAGAAATTGCATCGATTTTGAATACAAAACGCAAAATGTCGACTTCTTTACAATAGGAGTAACTCTTCAAATAGTTTGTGCTTTGAGCCTTTCAAAGGGACTGCAGTATTAGATTCCAATGCAGCATTGCAGGTTTACTTTATCCCTTGGACCTTCAAATCAACGATGAAACACAGAAATTGCATCGATATTGAATACAAAAGGCAAAATAACGACTTATTTATAAGAGGAGTAACTCTTCCAATAGTTCGTGCTTTGAGCCTTTCCTGGGACAGCAGTATTAGATTCCGATGCACCATTGCAGGAATACTGTATCCCTTGGACATTCAAATCAACGTTGGAACACAGAAATTGCATCGATATTGAATACAAAAGGCAAAATGTCGACTTATTTATATGAGGAGTAAATCTTTCAATAGTTCGTGCTTTGTGCCTTTCCTGGGACAGCAGTATCAGATGCCGATGCACCCTTTCAGGCTTACTGTATCCCTTGGACCTTCAAATCATCGATGAAACACAGAAATTGCATCGATTTTGAATACAAAAGGCAAAATGTCGACTTATTTACAAGAGGAGTAACTCTTCTAATAGTTCGTGTTTGAGCCTTTCTTGGGACAGCAGTATTAGATTCCGATGCACCATTGCAGGTTTACTGTATCCCTTGGACCTTCAAATCAACGATGATACACAGGAATTGCATCGATATTCAATACAAGAGGCAAAATGTTGACTTATTTACAAGAGGAGTAACTCTTCTAATAGTTCGTGCTTTGAGCCTTTCCTGGGACAGCAGTATTAGATTGCGATGCACCATTGCAGGTTAAGTGTATCCCTTGGACCTTCAAATCAACGATGAAACACAGAAATAGCATCGATATTGAATACAAAAGGCAAAATGTCGACTTAATTACAAGAGGAGTAACTCTTCTAATAGTTCGTGCTTTGAGCCTTTCCTGGGACAGGAGTATTAGATTCCGATTCACCATTGCAGGCTAAGTGTATCCCTTGGACCTTCAAATCAACGATGAAACACAGAAATAGCATCGATATTGAATACAAAAGGCAAATTGTCGACTTATTTATAAAAGGAGTAACTCTTCTAATGGTTCGTGGTTTGAGCCTTTCCTGGGACAGAAGTATTAGGTTCCGATGCACCATTGCAGATTTACTGTATCCCCTGGACCTTCAAATCAATGATGAAACACAGAAATTGCATCGATATTGATTACAAAAGGCAAAATGGCGACTTATTTACAAGAGGAGTAACTCTTCAAATAGTTCGTGCTTTGAGCCTTTCCTGGGACAGCAGTAATAGATTCCGATGCACCATTGCAGGTTTACTGTATCCCTCGGACCTTCAAATCAACGATGAAACACAGAAATTGCATCGATATTGAATACAAGGGGCAAAATGTCGACTTACTTATAAGAGAAGTAACTCATCTAATAGTTCGTGCTTTGGGCCTTTCCTGGGACAGCAGTATTAGATTCCGATGCACCATTGCAGGTTTACTGTATCTCTTGGACCTTCAAATCAACGATGAAACACAGAAATTGCATCGATATTGAATACAAAATGATAATGTTGACTTATTTACAAGAGGAGTAACTCTTCTAATAGTTCGTGCTTTGAGCCTTTCCTGGGACAGCAGTATTAGATTCCGATGCACCATTGCAGAATTACTGTATCCCTTAGACCTTCAAATCAACGATGGACCACAGAAATTGCATCGATACTGAATACAAAAGGCAAAATGTCGACTTATTTATATGAGTAGTAACTCTTTCAATAGTTCGTGTTTTGTGCCTTTCCTGGGACAGCAGTATTAGATTCCGATGCACCCTTTCAGGTTTACTGTATCCCTGGGACCTTCAAATCAACGATGAAACACAGAAATTGCATCGATATTGAACACAAAAGGCTAAATGTCGACTTATTTACAAGAGGAGTAACTCTTCTAATAGTTCGTGTTTGAGCCTTTCCTGGGACAGCAGAATTAGATTCCGATGCACCTTTGCAGGTTTACTGTATCCCTTGGACCTTCAAATCAACGATGAAGCACAGGAATTCAATCGATATTCAATACAAAAGGCAAAATGTTGACTTATTTACAAGAGGAGTAACTTTTCTAATAGTTCGTGCTTTGAGGCTTTCCTGGGACAGGAGTATTAGATTCCGATGCACCATTGCATGTTTACTGTATACATTCGACCTTCAAATCAACGATGAAACACAGAAATTGGATCGATATTGAATACATAAGGCAAAATGTCGACTTAGTTATATGAGTAGGAACTCTTTCAATAGTTCGTGCTTTGTGCCCTTCCTGGGACAGCAGTATCAGATTCCGATGCACCCTTTCAGGTTTACTGTATCCCTTGGACCTTCAAATCATCGATGAAACACAGAAATTGCATCGATATTGAATACAAAACGCAAAATGTCGACTTCTTTACAAGAGGAGTAACTCTTCTAATAGTTCGTGTTTGAGCGTTTCCTGGGACAGCAGTATTAGATTCCGATGCACCATTGCAGGTTTACTGTATCCCTTGGACCTTCAAATCAACGATGAAACACAGGAATTGCATCGATATTCAATACAAAAGGCAAAATGTTGTCTTATTTACAAAAGGAGTAACTCTTCTAATAGTTCGTGCTTTGAGCCCCTCCTGGGACAGGAGTATTAGATTCCGCCGCACCATTGCAGGTTTACTATAACCATTGGACCTTCAAATCAACGATGAAACACAGAAATTGCATCGATATTGAATACAAAAGGCAAAATGTCGACTTATTTACAATAGGAGTAACTCTTCTAATAGTTCGTGCTTTGAGCCTTTCCTGGGACAGCAGTATTTGATTCCGATGCACCATTGCAGGTTTACTGTATCCCTTGGACCTTCAAATCAACGATGAAGCACAGGAATTCGATCGATTTTCAATACAAAAGGCAAAATGTTGACTTAGTTACAATAGGAGTAACTCTTCTAATAGTTCGTGCTTTGAGCCTATCCTGGGACAGCAGTATTAGATTCCGATGCACCATTGCAGGATTTCTGTATCCATTGCACCTTCAAATCAACGATGAAACACAGAAATTGCATCGATATTGAATACAAGTGGCAAAATGTCGACTTATTTACAAAAGGAGTAACTTTTCTAATAGTTCGCGCTTTGAGCCTTTCCTGAGACAGGAGTATTAGATTCCGATGCACCATTGCATGTTTACTGTATACATTGGACCTTCAAATCAACGATGAAACACAGAAATTGCATCGAAATTGAATACAAAAGGCAAAATGTCGACTTAGTTATATGAGTAGTAACTCTTTCAATCGTTCGCGCTTTGTGCCCATCCTGGACAGCAGTATCAGATTCCGATGCACCATTGCAGGTTTACTATAACCATTGGACCTTCAAATCAACGATGAAACACAGAAATTGCATCGATATTGAATACAAAAGGCAAAATGTCGACTTATTTACAAGAGGAGTAACTCTTCTAATAGTTCGTGCTTTGAGCCTTTCCTGGGACAGCAGTATTAGATTCCGATGCACCATTGCAGGATTACTGTATCCATTGCACCTCCAAATCAACGAAGAAACACAGAAATTAAATCGGTATTGAATACAAAAGGCGAAATGTCGACTTATTTATAAGAGGAGTAACTCTTCTAGTAGTTCGTGCTTTGAGCCTTTCCTGGGACAGCAGTATTAGATTCCAATGCACCATTGCAGGTTTACTGTATCCCTTGGACCATCAAATCAACGATGAAACACGGAAATTGCATCGATATTGAATACAAAAGGCAAAGTGGCAACCTATTTGTAAGAGGAGTAACTCTTCTAATAGTTCGTGCTTTGAGCCTATCCTGGGACAGCAGTATTAGATTCCGATGCACCATTGCAGGTTAACGGTATCCCTTGGACCTTCAAATCATCGATGAAACACAGAAATTGCATCGATATTGGATACAAAAGGCAAAATGTCGACTTATTTATAAGAGGAGTAACTCTTCTAATAGTTCGTGCTTTGAGCCTTTCCTCAGACAGCAGTATTAGATTCCGATGCACCATTGCAGGTTTACTGTATCCCTTGGACCTTCAAATCAACGATTAAACACAGAAATTGCATCGATATTGATTACAAAAGGCAAAATGTCGACTTATTTATACGAGGAGTAACTCTTCTAATAGTTCGTGCTTTGAGCCTTTCCTGGGACAGCAGTATTAGATTCCGATGCACCATTTCAGGTTTACTGTATCCCTTGGACCTTCAAAACAACGATGAAACACAGAAATTGCATCGTTATTGAATACAAAAGGCAAAATGGCGACCTATTTATAAGAGGAGTAACTCTTCTAATAGTTCGTGCTTTGAGCCTTTCCTGGCACAGCAGTATTAGATTCCGATGCACCATTGCAGGTTAACGGTCTCCCTTTGACCTTCAAATCAACGATGAAACACAGAAA
Organism: Schistocerca cancellata; assembly: GCF_023864275.1. NCBI lineage: Eukaryota > Metazoa > Arthropoda > Insecta > Orthoptera > Acrididae > Schistocerca > Schistocerca cancellata. Next base: position 94,521,407 of record NC_064627.1, read on the forward strand.
TTGCATCTATATTAAATACAAGGGGCAAAATGTCGACTTATATATAAGAGGAGTAACTCTTCTAATAGTTCGTGCTTTGAGCCTTTCCTGGGACAGCAGTATTAGATTCCGATGCACCATTGCAGATTTACTGTATCTCTTCGACCTTCAAATCAACGATGAAACACAGAAATTGCATCGATATTGAATACAAAATGCAAAATGTCGACTTATTTACAAGAGGAGTAACTCTTCTAATAGTTCGTGCTTTGAGCCTTTCCTGGGACAGCAGTATTAGATTCCGATGCACCATTGCAGGATTACTGTATCCCTCGGACCTTCCAATCAACGATGAAACACAGGAATTGCATCGATATTCAATACAAAAGTCAAAATGTTGACTTATTTACAAGAGGAGTAACTTTCTAATAGTTCGTGATTTGAGCCTTTCCTGGGACAGGAGTATTAGATTCCGATGCACCATTGCAGGTTTACTGTATCCCTTGGACCATCAAATCAACAAAGAAACACAGAAATAGCATCGATATTGAATACAAAATGCAAAATGTCTACTTATTTATAAGAGGAGTAACTCTTCTAATAGTTCGTGCTTTGAGCCTTTCCTGGGACAGCAGTAGTAGATTCCGATGCACCATTTCAGGTTTACTGTATCCCTTGGACCATCAAATCAACGATGAGACACAGAAATAGCATCGATACTGAATACAAAATGCAAAATGTCTACTTATTTATAAGAGGAGTAACTCTTCTAATAGTTCGTGCTTTGAGATTTTCCTGGGACAGCAGTGTTAGATTTTGATGCACCATTTCAGGTTTACTGTATCCCTTGGAACATTAATTCAACGATGCAACACAGAAATTGCATCGATATTGAATACAAAAGGCAAAATGTCGACCTATTTATAAGAGGAGTAACTGTTCCAATAGTTTGTGCTTTGAGCCTTTCCTGGGACAGCAGTATTAGATTCCGATGCACCATTGCAGGTTAACGGTATCCCTTGGACCTTCAAATCAACAATGAAACACTGAATTTGCATCGATATTGAATACAAGGGGCAAAATGTCGACTTATTTATAAGAGAAGTAACTCATCTAATAGTTCGTGCTTTGGGCCTTTCCTGGGACAGCAGTATTAGATTCCGATGCACCATTGCAGGTTTACTGTATCTCTTGGACCTTCAAATCAACGATGAAACACAGCAATTGCATCGATATTGAATACAAAATGATAATGTTGACTTATTTACAAGAGGAGTAACTCTTCTAATAGTTCGTGCTTTGAGCCTTTCCTGGGACAGCAGTATTAGATTCCGATGCACCATTGCAGGATTACTGTATCCCTTAGACCTTCAAATCAACGATGGACCACAGAAATTGCATCGATACTGAATACAAAAGGCAAAATGTCGACTTATTTATATGAGTAGTAACTCTTTCAATAGTTCGTGCTTTGTGCCTTTCCTGGGACAGCAGTATTAGATTCCGATGCACCCTTTCAGGTTTACTGTATCCCTGGGACCTTCAAATCAACGATGAAACACAGAAATTGCATCGATATTGAATACAAAAGGCTAAATGTCGACTTATTTACAAGAGGAGTAACTCTTCTAATAGTTCGTGTTTGAGCCTTTCCTGGGACAGCAGAATTAGATTCCGATGCACCATTGCAGGTTTACTGTATCCCTTGGACCTTCAAATCAACGATGAAGCACAGGAATTCGATCGATATTCAATACAAAAGGCAAAATGTTGACTTATTTACAAGAGGAGTAACTTTTCTAACAGTTCGTGCTTTGAGGCTTTCCTGGGACAGGAGTATTAGATTCCGATGCACCATTGCATGTTTACTGTATACATTCGACCTTCAAATCAACGATGAAACACAGAAATTGCATCGATATTGAATACAAAAGGCAAAATGTCGACTTAGTTATATGAGTAGGAACTCTTTCAATAGTTCGTGTTTTGTGCCCTTCCTGGGACAGCAGTATCAGATTCCGATGCATCCTTTCAGGTTTACTGTATCCCTTCGACCTTCAAATCAACGATGAAACACAGAAATTGCATCGATATTGAATACAAAACGCAAAATGTCGACTTCTTTACAAGAGGAGTAACTCTTCTAATAGTTCGTGTTTGAGCGTTTCCTGGGACAGCAGTATTAGATTCCGATGCACCATTGCAGGTTTACTGTATCCCTTGGACCTTCAAATCAACGATGAAACACAGGAATTGCATCGATATTCAATACAAAAGGCAAAATGTTGACTTAGTTACAATAGGAGTAACTCTTCTAATAGTTCGTGCTTTGAGCCTATCCTGGGACAGCAGTATTAGATTCCGATGCACCATTGCAGGATTACTGTATCCATTGCACCTTCAAATCAACGATGAAACACAGAAATTGCATCGATATTGAATACAAGTGGCAAAATGTCGACTTATTTACAAAAGGAGTAACTTTTCTAATAGTTCGCGCTTTGAGCCTTTCCTGGGACAGGAGTATTAGATTCCGATGCACCATTGCATGTTTACTGTATACATTGGACCTTCAAATCAACGATGAAACACAGAAATTGCATTGAAATTGAATACAAAAGGCAAAATGTCGACTTAGTTATATGAGTAGTAACTCTTTCAATCGTTCGCGCTTTGTGCCCTTCCTGGACAGCAGTATCAGATTCCGATGCACCATTGCAGGTTTACTATAACCATTGGACCTTCAAATCAACGATGAAACACAGAAATTGCATCGATATTGAATACAAAAGGCAAAATGTCGACTTATTTACAAGAGGAGTAACTCTTCTAATAGTTCGTGCTTTGAGCCTTTCCTGGGACAGCAGTATTAGATTCCGATGCACCATTGCAGGATTACTGTATCCATTGCACCTTCAAATCATCGATGAAACACAGAAATTAAATCGTTATTGAATACAAAAGGCGAAATGTCGACTTATTTATAAGAGGAGTAACTCTTCTAGTAGTTCGTGCTTTGAGCCTTTCCTGGGACAGCAGTATTAGATTCCAATGCACCATTGCAGGTTTACTGTATCCCTTGGACCATCAAATCAACGATGAAACACGGAAATTGCATCGATATTGAATACAAAAGGCAAAGTGGCGACCTATTTGTAAGAGGAGTAACGCTACTAATAGTTCGTGCTTTGAGCCTATCCTGGGACAGCAGTATTAGATTCCGATGCACCATTGCAGGTTAACGGTATCCCTTGGACCTTCAAATCATCGATGAAACACAGAAATTGCATCGATATTGAATACAAAAGGCAAAATGTCGATTTATTTATAAGAGGAGTAACTCTTCTAATAGTTCGTGCTTTGAGCCTTTCCTCAGACAGCAGTATTAGATTCCGATGCACCATTGCAGGTTTACTGTATCCCTTGGACCTTCAAATCAACGATTAAACACAGACATTGCATCGATATTGATTACAAAAGGCAAAATGTCGATTTGTTTATAGGAGTAGTAACTCTTCTAGTAGTTCGTGCTTTGAGCCTTTCCTGGGACAGCAGTATTAGATTCCGATGCACCATTGCAGGTTTACTGTATCCCTTGGACCATCAAATCAACGATGAAACACAGAAATAGCATCGATATTGAATACAAAATGCAAAATGTCTACTTATTTATAAGAGGAGTAACTCTTCTAATAGTTCGTGCTTTGAGCCTTTCCTGGGACAGCAGTATTAGATTCCGATGCACCATTTCAGGTTTACTGTATCCCTTGGACCTTCAAATCAACGATGAAACACAGAAATTGCATCGTTATTGAATACAAAAGGCAAAATGGCGACCTATTTATAAGAGGAGTAACTCTTCTAATAGTTCGTGCTTTGAGCCTTTCCTGGCACAGCAGTATTAGATTCCGATGCACCATTGCAGGTTATCGGTCTCCCTTTGACCTTCAAATCAACGATGAAACACAGAAATTGCATCGATATTAAATACAAGGGGCAAAATGTCGACTTATATATAAGAGGAGTAACTCTTCTAATAGTTCGTGCTTTGAGCCTCTCCTGGGACAGCAGTATTAGATTCCGATGCACCATTGCAGATTTACTGTATCTCTTCGACCTTCAAATCAACGATGAAACACAGAAATTGCATCGATATTGAATACAAAATGCAAAAGGTCGACTTGTTTGCAAGAGGAGTAACTCTTCTAATAGTTCGTGCTTTGAGCCTTTCCTGGGACAGCAGTATTAGATTCCGATGCACCATTGCAGGTTAACGGTATCCCTTGGACCTTCAAATCATCGATGAAACACAGAAATTGCATCGATATTGAATACAAAAGGCAAAATGTCGACTTATTTATAAGAGGAGTAACTCTTCTAATAGTTCGTGCTTTGAGCCTTTCCTCAGACAGCAGTATTAGATTCCGATGCACCATTGCAGGTTTACTGTATCCCTTGGACCTTCAAATCAACGATTAAACACAGACATTGCATCGATATTGATTACAAAAGGCAAAATGTCGATTTATTTATAGGAGGAGTAACTCTTCTAGTAGTTCGTGCTTTGAGCCTTTCCTGGGACAGCAGTATTAGATTCCGATGCACCATTGCAGGTTTACTGTATCCCTTGGACCATCAAATCAACGATGAAACACAGAAATAGCATCGATATTGATTACAAAATGCAAAATGTCTACTTATTTATAAGAGGAGTAACTCTTCTAATAGTTCGTGCTTTGAGCCTTTCCTGGGACAGCAGTATTAGATTCCGATGCACCATTGCAGGTTTACTGTATCCCTTGGACCTTCCAATCAACGATGAAACACAGGAATTGCATCGATATTCAATACAAATGTCAAAATGTTGACTTATTTACAAGAGGAGTAACTTTCTAATAGTTCGTGATTTGAGCCTTTCCTGGGACAGGAGTATTAAATTCCGATGCACCATTGCAGGTTTACTGTATCCATTGGACCTACAAATCAACGATGAAACACAGAAATTGCATCGATATTGAATACAAAAGGCAAAATATCGACTTATTTACAAGAGGAGTAAGTCTTCTAATAGTTCGTGCTTTGAGCCTTTCCTGGGACAGCAGTATTAGATTCCGATGCACCATTTCAGGTTTTCTGTATCCCTTGGACCTTCAAATCAACGATGAAACACAGAAATTGCATCGATATTGAATACAAAAGGCAAAATGGCGACCTATTTAAAAGAGGAGTAACTCTTCTACTAGGTCGTGCTTTGAGCCTTTCCTGGGACAGCAGTATTAGATTCCGATGCACCATTGCTGGTTAACGGTATCCCTTTGACCTTCAAATCAACGATGAAACACAGAAATTGCATCGATATTATATAAAAGGGGCAAAATGTCGACTTATATATAAGAGGAGTAACACTTCTAATAGTTCGTGCTTAGAGTCTTTCCTGGGACAGCAGTATTAGATTACGATGCACCATTGCAGGATTACTGTATCTATTGGACCATCAAATCAACGATGGAACACAGAAATTGCATCGATATTGAACACAAAAGGCAAAATGTCGACTTATTTATATGAGGAGTAACTCTTTCAATAGTTCGTGCGTTGTGCCTTCCTGGGACAGCAGTATCAGATTCGATGCACCCTTTTAGTTTTACTGTATCCCTTGTACCTTCAAATCAACGATGAGACACAGAAATTGCATCGATATTGAATACAAAAGGCAAAATGTCGACTAATTTACAAGAGGAGTAACTCTTCTAATAGTGCATGCTTTGAGCTTTCCCGGGACAGCAGTATTAGATTCCGATGCACCATTGCAGGTTTACTGTATCCCTTGGACCATCAAATCAACGATGAAACACAGAAATTGCATCGATATTGAATACAAAAGGCAAAATATCTACTTATTTATAAGAGGAGTAACTCTTCTAATAGTTCGTGCTTTGAGCCTTTCCTGGGACAGCAGTATTAGATTCCGATGCACCATTTCAGGTTTACTGTATCCCTTGGACCTTCAAATCAACGATGAAACACAGAAATTACATCGATATTGAATACAAAAGGCAAAATGTCGACCTATTTATAAGAGGAGTAACTCTTCTAATAGTTCGTGCGTTGAGCCTTTCCTGGGACAGCAGTATTAGATTCCGATGCACCATTGCAGGTTAACGGTATCCCTTGGACCTTCAAATCAACGATGAAACACAGAAATTGCATCGAAATTGAATACAAAAGGCAAAATGTCGACTTATTTATAAGAGGAGTATTTCTTCTAGTAGTTCGTGCTTTGAGCCTTTCCTGGGACAGCAGTATTAGGTTCCGATGCACCATTGCAGGTTTACTGTATCCCTTGGACCTTCAAATCAACGATGAGACACAGAAATTGCATTGTATTGAATACAAAAAGCAAAATGTCGACTTATTTACAAGAGGAGTAACTCTTCTAATAGTTCGTGCTTTGAGCCTTTCCTGGGACAGCAGTATTAGATTCCGATGCACCACTGCAGGATTACTGTATCCCTTGGACCTTCAAATCAACGATGGACCACAGAAATTGCGTCGATATTGAATACAAAGAGCAAAATGTCGACTTATTTATATGAGTAGTAACTCTTTCAATAGTTCGTGCTTTGTGCCATTTCCAGGGACAGCAGTATTAGATTCCGATGCACTATTGCAAGATTACTGTATCCATTGCACCTTGAAATCAACGATGAAGCACAGAAATTGCATCGATATTGAATACAAAAGGCCAAATGTCGACTTATATATAAGAGGAATAACTCTTCTAATAGTTCGTGCTTTGAGCCTTTCCTGGGACAGCAGTATTAGATTCCGATGCACCATTTCAGGTTTACTGTATCCCTTGGACCTTCAAATCAACGATGAAACACAGAAATTGCATCGATATTGAATACAAAAGGCAAAATGTTGACTTATTTATAAGAGGAGTAACTCTTCTAGTAGTTCGTGCTTTGAGCCTTTCCTGGGACAGCAGTATTAGATTCCGATGCACCATTGCTGATTTACTGTATCCCTTGGACCATCAAATCAACGATGAAACAGAGAAATAGCATCGATATTGAACACAAAAGGCAAAATGTCGACTTCTTTATATGAGGAGTAACTCTTTCAATAGTTCGTGCGTTGTGCCTTTCCTGGGACAGCAGTATCAGTTTCCGATGCACCCTTTTAGTTTTACTGTATCCCTTGTACCTTCAAATCAACGATGAGACACAGAAATTGCATCGATATTGAATACAAAAGGCAAAATGTCGACTTTTTTACAAGAGGAGTAACTCTTCTAATAGGTCGTGCTTTGGGCCTTTCCTGGGACAGCAGTATTAGATTCCGATGCACCATTGCAGGTTTACTGTATCCCTTGGACCATCAAATCAACGATGAAACACAGAAATTGCATCGATATTGAATACAAAAGGCAAAATGTCTACTTATTTATAAGAGGAGTAACTCTTCTAATAGTTCGTGCTTTGAGCCTTTCCTGGGACAGCAGTATTAGATTCCGATGCACCATTTCAGGTTTACTGTATCCCTTGGACCTTCAAATCAACGATGAAACACAGATATTACATCGATATTGAATACAAAAGGCAAAATGTCGACCTATTTATAAGAGGAGTAACTCTTCTAAGAGTTCGTGCTTTGAGCCTTTCCTGGGACAGCAGTATTAGATTCCGATGCACCATTGCAGGTTTACTGTATCCCTTGGACCTTCCAATCAACGATGAAACACAGGAATTGCATCGATATTCAATACAAATGTCAAAATGTTGACTTATTTACAAGAGGAGTAACTTTCTAATAGTTCGTGATTTGAGCCTTTCCTGGGACAGGAGTATTAAATTCCGATGCACCATTGCAGGTTTACTGTATCCATTGGACCTACAAATCAACGATGAAACACAGAAATTGCATCGATATTGAATACAAAAGGCAAAATATCGACTTATTTACAAGAGGAGTAAGTCTTCTAATAGTTCGTGCTTTGAGCCTTTCCTGGGACAGCAGTATTAGATTCCGATGCACCATTGCAGGATTACTGTATCCCTTGGACCTTCAAATCAACGATGAAACACAGAAATTGCATCGATATTGAATACAAAAGGCAAAATGGCGACCTATTTAAAAGAGGAGTAACTCTTCTACTAGGTCGTGCTTTGAGCCTTTCCTGGGACAGCAGTATTAGATTCCGATGCACCATTGCTGGTTAACGGTATCCCTTTGACCTTCAAATCAACGATGAAACACAGAAATTGCATCGATATTATATAAAAGGGGCAAAATGTCGACTTATATATAAGAGGAGTAACACTTCTAATAGTTCGTGCTTAGAGTCTTTCCTGGGACAGCAGTATTAGATTACGATGCACCATTGCAGGATTACTGTATCTATTGGACCATCAAATCAACGATGGAACACAGAAATTGCATCGATATTGAACATAAAAGGCAAAATGTCGACTTATTTATATGAGGAGTAACTCTTTCAATAGTTCGTGCGTTGTGCCTTCCTGGGACAGCAGTATCAGATTCGATGCACCCTTTTAGTTTTACTGTATCCCTTGTACCTTCAAATCAACGATGAGACACAGAAATTGCATCGATATTGAATACAAAAGGCAAAATGTCGACTTATTTACAAGAGGAGTAACTCTTCTAATAGTTCATGCTTTGAGCTTTCCCGGGACAGCAGTATTAGATTCCGATGCACCATTGCAGGTTTACTGTATCCCTTGGACCATCAAATCAACGATGAAACACAGAAATTGCATCGATATTGAATACAAAAGGCAAAATATCTACTTATTTATAAGAGGAGTAACTCTTCTAATAGTTCGTGCTTTGAGCCTTTCCTGGGACAGCAGTATTAGATTCCGATGCACCATTTCAGGTTTACTGTATCCCTTGGACCTTCAAATCAACGATGAAACACAGAAATTACATCGATATTGAATACAAAAGGCAAAATGTCGACCTATTTATAAGAGGAGTAACTCTTCTAATAGTTCGTGCGTTGAGCCTTTCCTGGGACAGCAGTATTAGATTCCGATGCACCATTGCAGGTTAACGGTATCCCTTGGACCTTCAAATCAACGATGAAACACAGAAATTGCATCGAAATTGAATACAAAAGGCAAAATGTCGACTTATTTATAAGAGGAGTATTTCTTCTAGTAGTTCGTGCTTTGAGCCTTTCCTGGGACAGCAGTATTAGATTCCGATGCACCATTGCAGGTTTACTGTATCCCTTGGACCTTCAAATCAACGATGAGACACAGAAATTGCATTGTATTGAATACAAAAAGCAAATTGTCGACTTATTTACAAGAGGAGTAACTCTTCTAATAGTTCGTGCTTTGAGCCTTCCCTGGGACAGCAGTATTAGATTCCGATGCACCACTGCAGGATTACTGTATCCCTTGGACCTTCAAATCAACGATGGACCACAGAATTTGCGTCGATATTGAATACAAAGAGCAAAATGTCGACTTATTTATATGAGTAGTAACTCTTTCAATAGTTCGTGCTTTGTGCCTTTCCAGGGACAGCAGTATTAGATTCCGATGCACTATTGCAAGATTACTGTATCCATTGCACCTTGAAATCAACGATGAAACACAGAAATTGCATCGATATTGAATACAAAAGGCCAAATGTCGACTTATATATATGAGGAATAACTCTTCTAATAGTTCGTGCTTTGAGCCTTTCCTGGGACAGCAGTATTAGATTCCGATGCACCATTTCAGGTTTACTGTATCCCTTGGACCTTCAAATCAACGATGAAACACAGAAATTGCATCGATATTGAATACAAAAGGCAAAATGTTGACTTATTTATAAGAGGAGTAACTCTTCTAGTAGTTCGTGCTTTGAGCCTTTCCTGGGACAGCAGTATTAGATTCCGATGCACCATTGCTGATTTACTGTATCCCTTGGACCATCAAATCAACGATGAAACAGAGAAATAGCATCGATATTGAACACAAAAGGCAAAATGTCGACTTCTTTATATGAGGAGTAACTCTTTCAATAGTTCGTGCGTTGTGCCTTTCCTGGGACAGCAGTATCAGTTTCCGATGCACCCTTTTAGTTTTACTGTATCCCTTGTACCTTCAAATCAACGATGAGACACAGAAATTGCATCGATATTGAATACAAAAGGCAAAATGTCGACTTTTTTACAAGAGGAGTAACTCTTCTAATAGGTCGTGCTTTGGGCCTTTCCTGGGACAGCAGTATTAGATTCCGATGCACCATTGCAGGTTTACTGTATCCCTTGGACCATCAAATCAACGATGAAACACAGAAATTGCATCGATATTGAATACAAAAGGCAAAATGTCTACTTATTTATAAGAGGAGTAACTCTTCCAATAGTTCGTGCTTTGAGCCTTTCCTGGGACAGCAGTATTAGATTCCGATGCACCATTTCAGGTTTACTGTATCCCTTGGACCTTCAAATCAACGATGAAACACAGATATTACATCGATATTGAATACAAAAGGCAAAATGTCGACCTATTTATAAGAGGAGTAACTCTTCTAAGAGTTCGTGCTTTGAGCCTTTCCTTGGACAGCAGTATTAGATTCCGATGCACCATTGCAGGTTAACGGTATCCCTTGGACCTTCAAATCAACGATGAAACACAGAAATTGCATCGATATTGAATACAAAAGGCAAAATGTCGACTTATTTATAAGAGGAGTAACTCTTCTAATAGTTCGTGCTTTGAGCCTTTCCTGGGTCAGCAGTATTAGATTCCGATGCACCATTGCTGGTTTACTGTATCCCTTGGACCTTCAAATCAACGATGAAACACAGAAATTGCATCGATATTGAATACAAAAAGCAAAATGTCGACTTATTTACAAGAGGAGTAACTCTTCTAATAGTTCGTGCATTGAGCCTTTCCTGGGACAGCAGTATTAGATTCCGATGCACCATTGCAGGATTACTGTATCCCTTGGACCTTCAAATCAACGATGGACCACAGAAATTGCGTCGATATTGAATACAAGAGGCAAAATATCGTCTTATTTATATGAGTAGTAACTCTTTCAATAGTTCGTGCTTTGTGCCTTACCTGGGACAGCGGTATCAGATTCCGATGCACCCTTTCATGTTTACTGTATCCCATGGACCTTCAAATCAACGATGAAACACAGAAATTGCATCGATATTGAATACAAAGGGCAAAATGTCGACTTATTTACAAGAGGAGTAACTCTTCTAATAGTTTGTGTTTGAACCTTTTCCAGGGACAGCAGTATTAGATTCCGATGCACCATTGCAGGTTTACTGTATCCCTTGCACCTTCAAATCAACGATGAAGCACAGGAATTGCATCGATATTCAATACAAAAGGCAAAATGTTGACTTATTTACAAGAGGAGTAACTCTTCTAATAGTTCGTGCTTTGAGCCTTTCCTGGGACAGCAGTATCAGATTCCGATGCACCCTTTCAGGTTTTTTGTATCCCTTCGACCTTCAAATCAACGATGAGACACAGAAATTGCATCGATATTGAATACAAAAGGCAAATAGTCGACTTATTTACAAGAGGAGTAACTCTTCTAATAGTTCGTGTTTGAGCCTTTCCTGGGACAGCAGTATTAGCTTCCGATGCACCATTGTAGGTTAACTGTATCCCTTGGACCTTCAAATCAACGATGGAACACAGCAATTGCATCGATATTGAATAGAAAAGACAAAATGTTGACTTATTTACAAGAGGAGTAACTCTTTTAATAGTTCGTGATTTGTGCGTTTCCTGGGACAGCAGTATTAGATTCCGATGCACCATTGCAGGTTAACTGTATCCCTCAAACCTTAAAATCAACGATGAAACACAGAAATTGCATCGATATTGAATAGAAAAGGCAAAATGTCGACTTATTTACAAGAGGAGTAACTCTTCTAATAGTTCGTGATTTGAGCCTTTCCTGGGACAGCAGTATTAGATTCCGATGCACCATTGCAGGATTACTCTATCCCTTGGACCTTCAAATCAACGAAGAAACACAGAAATTGCATCGAAATTGAATACAAAAGGCGAAATGTCGACTTATTTATAAGAGGAGTAACTGTTCTTGTAGTTCGTGCTTTGAGCCTTTCCTGGGACAGCAGTATTAGATTCCGATGCACCATTGCAGATTTACTGTATCTCTTCGACCTTCAAATCAACGATGAAACACAGAAATTGCATCGATATTGAATACAAAATGCAAAATGTCGACTTATTTACAAGAGTAGTAACTCTCCTAATAGTTCGTGCTTTGAGCCTTTCCTGGGACAGCAGTATTAGATTCCGATGCACCATTGCAGGTTTACTGTATCCCTTGGACCTTCCAATCAACGATGAAACACAGGAATTGCATCGATATTCAATACAAAAGTCAAAATGTTGACTTATTTACAAGAGGAGTAACTTTCTAATAGTTCGTGATTTGAGCCTTTCCTGGGACAGGAGTATTAGATTCCGATGCACCATTGCAGGTTTACTGTATCCATTGGACCTACAAATCAACGATGAAACACAGAAATTGCATCGATATTGAATACAAAAGGCAAAATATCGACTTATTAACAAGAGGAGTAAGTCTTCTAATAGTTCGTGCTTTGAGCCTTTCCTGGGACAGCAGTATTAGATTCCGATGAACCATTTCTGGTTTACTGTATCCCTTGGACCTTCAAATCAACGATGAAACACAGAAATTGCATCGATATGGAATACAAAAGGCAAAATGGCGACCTATTTAAAAGAGGAGTAACTCTTCTACTAGGTCGTGCTTTGAGCCTTTCCTGGGACAGCAGTATTAGATTCCGATGCACCATTGCTGGTTAACGGTATCCCTTTGACCTTCAAATCAACGATGAAACACAGAAATTGCATCGATATTAAATAAAAGGGGAAAAATGTCGACTTATATATAAGAGGAGTAACACTTCTAATAGTTCGTGCTTAGAGTCTTTCCTGGGACAGCAGTATTAGATTACGATGCACCATTGCAGGATTACTGTATCTATTGGACCATCAAATCAACGATGGAACACAGAAATTGCATCGATATTGAACACAAAAGGCAAAATGTCGACTTCTTTATATGAGGAGTAACTCTTTCAATAGTTCGTGCGTTGTGCCTTTCCTGGGACAGCAGTATCAGTTTCCGATGCACCCTTTTAGTTTTACTGTATCCCTTGTACCTTCAAATCAACGATGAGACACAGAAATTGCATCGATATTGAATACAAAAGGCAAAATGTCGACTTTTTTACAAGAGGAGTAACTCTTCTAATAGGTCGTGCTTTGAGCCTTTCCTGGGACAGCAGTATTAGATTCCGATGCACCATTGCAGGTTTACTGTATCCCTTGGACCATCAAATCAACGATGAAACACAGAAATTGCATCGATATTGAATACAAAAGGCAAAATGTCTACTTATTTATAAGAGGAGTAACTCTTCTAATAGATCGTGCTTTGAGCCTTTCCTGGGACAGCAGTATTAGATTCCGATGCACCATTTCAGGTTTACTGTATCCCTTGGACCTTCAAATCAACGATGAAACACAGATATTACATCGATATTGAATACAAAAGGCTAAATGTCGACCTATTTATAAGAGGAGTAACTCTTCTAAGAGTTCGTGCTTTGAGCCTTTCCTGGGACAGCAGTATTAGATTCCGATGCACCATTGCAGGTTAACGGTATCCCTTGGACCTTCAAATCAACGATGAATCACAGAAATTGCATCGATATTGAATACAAAAGGCAAAATGTCGACTTATTTATAAGAGGAGTAACTCTTCTAATAGTTCGTGCTTTGAGCCTTTCCTGGGTCAGCAGTATTAGATTCCGATGCACCATTGCTGGTTTACTGTATCCCTTGGACCTTCAAATCAACGATGAAACACAGAAATTGCATCGATATTGAATACAAAAAGCAAAATGTCGACTTATTTACAAGAGGAGTAACTCTTCTAATAGTTCGTGCATTGAGCCTTTCCTGGGACAGCAGTATTAGATTCCGATGCACCATTGCAGGATTACTGTATCCCTTGGACCTTCAAATCAACGATGGACCACAGAAATTGCGTCGATATTGAATACAAGAGGCAAAATGTCGTCTTATTTATATGAGTAGTAACTCTTTCAATAGTTCATGCTTTGTGCCTTACCTGGGACAGCGGTATCAGATTCCGATGCACCCTTTCAGGTTTACTGTATCCCATGGACCTTCAAATCAACGATGAAACACAGAAATTGCATCGATATTGAATACAAAGGGCAAAATGTCGACTTATTTACAAGAGGAGCAACTCTTCTAATAGTTTGTGCTTGAACCTTTTCCAGGGACAGCAGTATTAGATTCCGATGCACCATTGCAGGTTTACTGTATCCCTTGCACCTTCAAATCAACGATGAAACACAGGAATTGCATCGATATTCAATACAAAAGGCAAAATGTTGACTTATTTACAAGAGGAGTAACTCTTCTAATAGTTCGTGCTTTGAGCCTTTCCTGGGACAGCAGTATCAGATTCCGATGCACCCTTTCAGGTTTTTTGTATCCCTTCGACCTTCAAATCAACGATGAGACACAGAAATTGCATCGATATTGAACACAAAAGGCAAATAGTCGACTTATTTACAAGAGGAGTAACTCTTCTAATAGTTCGTGTTTGAGCCTTTCCTGGGACAGCAGTATTAGCTTCCGATGCACCATTGCAGGTTGACTGTATCCCTTGGACCTTCAAATCAACGATGAAACACAGCAATTGCATCGATATTGAATAGAAAAGACAAAATGTTGACTTATTTACAAGAGGAGTAACTCTTTTAATAGTTCGTGATTTGTGCGTTTCCTGGGACAGCAGTATTAGATTCCGATGCACCATTGCTGGTTAACTGTATCCCTCAAACCTTAGAATCAACGATGAAACACAGAAATTGCATCGATATTGAATAGAAAAGGCAAAATGTCGACTTATTTACAAGAGGAGTAACTCTTCTAATAGTTCGTGATTTGAGCCTTTCCTGGGACAGCAGTATTAGATTCCGATGCACCATTGCAGGATTACTCTATCCCTTGGACCTTCAAATCAACGATGAAACACAGAAATTGTATCGAAATTGAATACAAAAGGCGAAATGTCGACTTATTTATAAGAGGAGTAACTCTTCTAATAGTTCGTGCTTTGAGCCTTTCCTGGGACAGCAGTATTAGATTCCGATGCACCATTTCAGGTTTACTGTATCCCTTGGACCTTCAAATCAACGATGAAACACAGAAATTGCATTGATATAGAATACAAAAGGCAAAATGGCGATCTATTTATAAGAGGAGTAACTCTTCTAATAGTTCGTGCTTTGAGCCTTTCCTGGGACAGCAGTATTAGATTCCGATGCACCATTGCAGAATTACTGTATCCCTTGGACCTTCAAATCAACGATGGAACACAGAAATTGCATCGATATTGATTACAAAAGGCAAAATGTCGACTTATTTATATGAGTAGTAACTCTTTCAATAGTACGTGCTTTGTGCCTTTCCTGGGACAGCAGTATCAGATTCCGATGCACTCTTTCAGGTTTACTGTATCCCTTGGACCTTCAAATCAACGATGAAACACAGAAATTGCATCGATATTGAATACAAAAGGCAAAATGTCGACTTATTTACAAGAGGAGTAACTCTTTTAATAGTTCGTGTTTCAGCCTTTCCTGGGACAGCTGTATTAGATTCCGATGCACCATTGCAGGTTTACTGTATCCCTTGGACATTCCAATCAACGATGAAACACAGGAATTTCATCGATATTCAATACAAAAGTCAAAATTTTGACTTATTTACAAGAGGAGTAACTCTTCTAATAGTTCGTGCTTTGAGCCTTTCCTGGGACAGGAGTATTAGATTCCGATGCAACATTGCACGTTTACTGTATCCCTTGGACCATCAAATCAACGATGAAACACAGAAATTGCATCGATATTGAATACAAAAGGCTAAATATCTACTTATTTATAAGAGGAGTAACTCTTCTAATAGTTCGTGCTTTGAGCCTTTCCTGGGACAGCAGTATTAGATTCCGATGCACCATTTCAGGTTTACTGTATCCCTTGGACCTTCAAATCAACGATGAAACACAGAAATTGCATCGATATTGAATACAAAAGGCAAAATATCGACTTATTTACAAGAGGAGTAACTCTTTTAATAGTTCGTGTTTCAGCCTTTCCTGGGACAGCTGTATTAGATTCCGATGCACCATTGCAGGTTTACTGTATCCCTTGGACCTTCCAATCAACGATGAAACACAGGAATTTCATCGATATTCAATACAAAAGTCAAAATTTTGACTTATTTACAAGAGGAGTAACTCTTCTAATAGTTCGTGCTTTGAGCCTTTCCTGGGACAGGAGTATTAGATTCCGATGCAACATTGCACGTTTACTGTATCCCTTGGACCATCAAATCAACGATGAAACACAGAAATTGCATCGATATTGAATACAAAAGGCTAAATATCTACTTATTTATAAGAGGAGTAACTCTTCTAATAGTTCGTGCTTTGAGCCTTTCCTGGGACAGCAGTATTAGATTCCGATGCACCATTTCAGGTTTACTGTATCCCTTGGACCTTCAAATCAACGATGAAACACAGATATTACATCGATATTGAATACAAAAGGCAAAATGTCGACCTATTTATAAGAGGAGTAACTCTTCTAAGAGTTCGTGCTTTGAGCCTTTCCTGGGACAGCAGTATTAGATTCCGATGCACCATTGCAGGTTAACGGTATCCCTTGGACCTTCAAATCAACGATGAATCACAGAAATTGCATCGATATTGAATACAAAAGGCAAAATGTCGACTTATTTATAAGAGGAGTAACTCTTCTAATAGTTCGTGCATTGAGCCTTTCCTGGGACAGCAGTATTAGATTCCGATGCACCATTGCAGGATTACTGTATCCCTTGGACCATCAAATCAACGATGGACCACAGAAATTGCGTCGATATTGAATACAAGAGGCAAAATGTTGTCTTATTTATATGAGTAGTAACTCTTTCAATAGTTCGTGCTTTGTGCCTTACCTGGGACAGCGGTATCAGATTCCGATGCACCCTTTCAGGTTTACTGTATCCCATGGACCTTCAAATCAACGATGAAACACAGAAATTGCATCGATATTGAATACAAAGGGCAAAATGTCGACTTATTTACAAGAGGAGTAACTCTTCTAATAGTTTGTGTTTGAACCTTTTCCAGGGACAGCAGTATTAGATTCCGATGCACCATTGCAGGTTTACTGTATCCCTTGCACCTTCAATTCAACGATGAAACACAGGAATTGCATCGATATTCAATACAAAAGGCAAAATGTTGACTTATTTACAAGAGGAGTAACTCTTCTAATAGTTCGTGCTTTGAGCCTTTCCTGGGACAGCAGTATCAGATTCCGATGCACCCTTTCAGGTTTTTTGTATCCCTTCGACCTTCAAATCAACGATGAGACACAGAAATTGCATCGATATTGAATACAAAAGGCAAATAGTCGACTTATTTACAAGAGGAGTAACGCTTCTAATAGTTCGTGTTTGAGCCTTTCCTGGGACAGCAGTATTAGCTTCCGATGCACCATTGCAGGTTGACTGTATCCCTTGGACCTTCAAATCAACGATGAAACACAGCAATTGCATCGATATTGAATAGAAAAGACAAAATGTTGACTTATTTACAAGAGGAGTAACTCTTTTAATAGTTCGTGATTTGTGCGTTTCCTGGGACAGCAGTATTAGATTCCGATGCACCATTGCTGGTTAACTGTATCCCTCAAACCTTAAAATCAACGATGAAACACAGAAATTGCATCGATATTGAATAGAAAAGGCAAAATGTCGACTTATTTACAAGAGGAGTAACTCTTCTAATAGTTCGTGATTTGGGCCTTTCCTGGGACAGCAGTATTAGATTCCGATGCACCATTGCAGGATTACTCTATCCCTTGGACCTTCAAATCAACGATGAAACACAGAAATTGCATCGAAATTGAATACAAAAGGCGAAATGTCGACTTATTTATAAGAGGAGTAACTCTTCTAATAGTTCGTGCTTTGAGCCTTTCCTGGGACAGCAGTATTAGATTCCGATGCACCATTTCAGGTTTACTGTATCCCTTGGACCTTCAAATCAACGATGAAACACAGAAATTGCATTGATATAGAATACAAAAGGCAAAATGGCGATCTATTTATAAGAGGAGTAACTCTTCTAATAGTTCGTGCTTTGAGCCTTTCCTGGGACAGCAGTATTAGATTCCGATGCACCATTGCAGGATTACTGTATCCCTTGGACCTTCAAATCAACGATGGAACACAGAAATTGCATCGATATTGAATACAAAAGGCAAAATGTCGACTTATTTATATGAGTAGTAACTCTTTCAATAGTACGTGCTTTGTGCCTTTCCTGGGACAGCAGTATCAGATTCCGATGCACTCTTTCAGGTTTACTGTATCCCTTGGACCTTCAAATCAACGATGAAACACAGAAATTGCATCGATATTGAATACAAAAGGCAAAATATCGACTTATTTACAAGAGGAGTAAGTCTTCTAATAGTTCGTGCTTTGAGCCTTTCCTGGGACAGCAGTATTAGATTCCGATGAACCATTTCTGGTTTACTGTATCCCTTGGACCTTCAAATCAACGATGAAACACAGAAATTGCATCGATATTGAATACAAAAGGCAAAATGGCGACCTATTTAAAAGAGGAGTAACTCTTCTACTAGGTCGTGCTTTGAGCCTTTCCTGGGACAGCAGTATTAGATTCCGATGCACCATTGCTGGTTAACGGTATCCCTTTGACCTTCAAATCAACGATGAAACACAGAAATTGCATCGATATTAAATAAAAGGGGAAAAATGTCGACTTATATATAAGAGGAGTAACACTTCTAATAGTTCGTGCTTAGAGTCTTTCCTGGGACAGCAGTATTAGATTACGATGCACCATTGCAGGATTACTGTATCTATTGGACCATCAAATCAACGATGGAACACAGAAATTGCATCGATATTGAACACAAAAGGCAAAATGTCGACTTATTTATATGAGGAGTAACTCTTTCAATAGTTCGTGCGTTGTGCCTTCCTGGGACAGCAGTATCAGATTCGATGCACCCTTTTAGTTTTACTGTATCCCTTGTACCTTCAAATCAACGATGAGACACAGAAATTGCATCGATATTGAATACAAAAGGCAAAATGTCGACTTATTTACAAGAGGAGTAACTCTTCTAATAGTTCATGCTTTGCGCTTTCCCGGGACAGCAGTATTAGATTCCGATGCACCATTGCAGGTTTACTGTATCCCTTGGACCATCAAATCAACGATGAAACACAGAAATTGCATCGATATTGAATACAAAAGGCAAAATATCTACTTATTTATAAGAGGAGTAACTCTTCTAATAGTTCGTGCTTTGAGCCTTTCCTGGGACAGCAGTATTAGATTCCGATGCACCATTTCAGGTTTACTGTATCCCTTGGACCTTCAAATCAACGATGAAACACAGAAATTACATCGATATTGAATACAAAAGGCAAAATGTCGACTTCTTTATATGAGAAATAACTCTTCTAGTAGTTCGTGCTTTGAGCCTTTCCTGGGACAGCAGTATTAGATTCCGATGCACCATTGCAGGTTTACTGTATCCCTTGGACCATCAAATCAACGATGAAACAGAGAAATAGCATCGATATTGAACACAAAAGGCAAAATGTCGACTTCTTCATATGAGGAGTAACTCTTTCAATAGTTCGTGCGTTGTGCCTTTCCTGGGACAGCAGTATCAGTTTCCGATGCACCCTTTAAGTTTTACTGTATCCCTTGTACCTTCAAATCAACGATGAGACACAGAAATTGCATCGATATTGAATACAAAAGGCAAAATGTCGACTTTTTTACAAGAGGAGTAACTCTTCTAATAGGTCGTGCTTTGAGCCTTTCCTGGGACAGCAGTATTAGATTCCGATGCACCATTGCAGGTTTACTGTATCCCTTGGACCATCAAATCAACGATGAAACACAGAAATTGCATCGATATTGAATACAAAAGGCAAAATGTCTACTTATTTATAAGAGGAGTAACTCTTCTAATAGATCGTGCTTTGAGCCTTTCCTGGGACAGCAGTATTAGATTCCGATGCACCATTTCAGGTTTACTGTATCCCTTGGACCTTCAAATCAACGATGAAACACAGATATTACATCGATATTGAATACAAAAGGCAAAATGTCGACCTATTTATAAGAGGAGTAACTCTTCTAAGAGTTCGTGCTTTGAGCCTTTCCTGGGACAGCAGTATTAGATTCCGATGCACCATTGCAGGTTAACGGTATCCCTTGGACCTTCAAATCAACGATGAATCACAGAAATTGCATCGATATTGAATACAAAAGGCAAAATGTCGACTTATTTATAAGAGGAGTAACTCTTCTAATAGTTCGTGCTTTGAGCCTTTCCTGGGTCAGCAGTATTAGATTCCGATGCACCATTGCTGGTTTACTGTATCCCTTGGACCTTCAAATCAACGATGAAACACAGAAATTGCATCGATATTGAATACAAAAAGCAAAATGTCGACTTATTTACAAGAGGAGTAACTCTTCTAATAGTTCGTGCATTGAGCCTTTCCTGGGACAGCAGTATTAGATTCCGATGCACCATTGCAGGATTACTGTATCCCTTGGACCTTCAAATCAACGATGGACCACAGAAATTGCGTCGATATTGAATACAAGAGGCAAAATGTCGTCTTATTTATATGAGTAGTAACTCTTTCAATAGTTCATGCTTTGTGCCTTACCTGGGACAGCGGTATCAGATTCCGATGCACCCTTTCAGGTTTACTGTATCCCATGGACCTTCAAATCAACGATGAAACACAGAAATTGCATCGATATTGAATACAAAGGGCAAAATGTCGACTTATTTACAAGAGGAGCAACTCTTCTAATAGTTTGTGCTTGAACCTTTTCCAGGGACAGCAGTATTAGATTCCGATGCACCATTGCAGGTTTACTGTATCCCTTGCACCTTCAAATCAACGATGAAACACAGGAATTGCATCGATATTCAATACAAAAGGCAAAATGTTGACTTATTTACAAGAGGAGTAACTCTTCTAATAGTTCGTGCTTTGAGCCTTTCCTGGGACAGCAGTATCAGATTCCGATGCACCCTTTCAGGTTTTTTGTATCCCTTCGACCTTCAAATCAACGATGAGACACAGAAATTGCATCGATATTGAACACAAAAGGCAAATAGTCGACTTATTTACAAGAGGAGTAACTCTTCTAATAGTTCGTGTTTGAGCCTTTCCTGGGACAGCAGTATTAGCTTCCGATGCACCATTGCAGGTTGACTGTATCCCTTGGACCTTCAAATCAACGATGAAACACAGCAATTGCATCGATATTGAATAGAAAAGACAAAATGTTGACTTATTTACAAGAGGAGTAACTCTTTTAATAGTTCGTGATTTGTGCGTTTCCTGGGACAGCAGTATTAGATTCCGATGCACCATTGCTGGTTAACTGTATCCCTCAAACCTTAGAATCAACGATGAAACACAGAAATTGCATCGATATTGAATAGAAAAGGCAAAATGTCGACTTATTTACAAGAGGAGTAACTCTTCTAATAGTTCGTGATTTGAGCCTTTCCTGGGACAGCAGTATTAGATTCCGATGCACCATTGCAGGATTACTCTATCCCTTGGACCTTCAAATCAACGATGAAACACAGAAATTGTATCGAAATTGAATACAAAAGGCGAAATGTCGACTTATTTATAAGAGGAGTAACTCTTCTAATAGTTCGTGCTTTGAGCCTTTCCTGGGACAGCAGTATTAGATTCCGATGCACCATTGCAGGTTTACTGTATCCCTTGGACCTTCCAATCAACGATGAAACACAGGAATTTCATCGATATTCAATACAAAAGTAAAATTTTGACTTATTTACAAGAGGAGTAACTCTTCTAATAGTTCGTGCTTTGAGCCTTTCCTGGGACAGGAGTATTAGATTCCGATGCAACATTGCACGTTTACTGTATCCCTTGGACCATCAAATCAACGATGAAACACAGAAATTGCATCGATATTGAATACAAAAGGCTAAATATCTACTTATTTATAAGAGGAGTAACTCTTCTAATAGTTCGTGCTTTGAGCCTTTCCTGGGACAGCAGTATTAGATTCCGATGCACCATTTCAGGTTTACTGTATCCCTTGGACCTTCAAATCAACGATGAAACACAGAAATTGCATCGATATTGAATACAAAAGGCAAAATATCGACTTATTTACAAGAGGAGTAACTCTTTTAATAGTTCGTGTTTCAGCCTTTCCTGGGACAGCTGTATTAGATTCCGATGCACCATTGCAGGTTCACTGTATCCCTTGGACCTTCCAATCAACGATGAAACACAGGAATTTCATCGATATTCAATACAAAAGTCAAAATTTTGACTTATTTACAAGAGGAGTAACTCTTCTAATAGTTCGTGCTTTGAGCCTTTCCTGGGACAGGAGTATTAGATTCCGATGCAACATTGCACGTTTACTGTATCCCTTGGACCATCAAATCAACGATGAAACACAGAAATTGCATCGATATTGAATACAAAAGGCTAAATATCTACTTATTTATAAGAGGAGTAACTCTTCTAATAGTTCGTGCTTTGAGCCTTTCCTGGGACAGCAGTATTAGATTCCGATGCACCATTTCAGGTTTACTGTATCCCTTGGACCTTCAAATCAACGATGAAACACAGATATTACATCGATATTGAATACAAAAGGCAAAATGTCGACCTATTTATAAGAGGAGTAACTCTTCTAAGAGTTCGTGCTTTGAGCCTTTCCTGGGACAGCAGTATTAGATTCCGATGCACCATTGCAGGTTAACGGTATCCCTTGGACCTTCAAATCAACGATGAATCACAGAAATTGCATCGATATTGAATACAAAAGGCAAAATGTCGACTTATTTATAAGAGGAGTAACTCTTCTAATAGTTCGTGCTTTGAGCCTTTCCTGGGTCAGCAGTATTAGATTCCGATGCACCATTGCTGGTTTACTGTATCCCTTGGACCTTCAAATCAACGATGAAACACAGAAATTGCATCGATATTGAATACAAAAGGCAAAATGTCGACTTATTTACAAGAGGAGTAACTCTTCTAATAGTTCGTGCATTGAGCCTTTCCTGGGACAGCAGTATTAGATTCCGATGCACCATTGCAGGATTACTGTATCCCTTGGACCATCAAATCAACGATGGACCACAGAAATTGCGTCGATATTGAATACAAGAGGCAAAATGTTGTCTTATTTATATGAGTAGTAACTCTTTCAATAGTTCGTGCTTTGTGCCTTACCTGGGACAGCGGTATCAGATTCCGATGCACCCTTTCAGGTTTACTGTATCCCATGGACCTTCAAATCAACGATGAAACACAGAAATTGCATCGATATTGAATACAAAGGGCAAAATGTCGACTTATTTACAAGAGGAGTAACTCTTCTAATAGTTTGTGTTTGAACCTTTTCCAGGGACAGCAGTATTAGATTCCGATGCACCATTGCAGGTTTACTGTATCCCTTGCACCTTCAATTCAACGATGAAACACAGGAATTGCATCGATATTCAATACAAAAGGCAAAATGTTGACTTATTTACAAGAGGAGTAACTCTTCTAATAGTTCGTGCTTTGAGCCTTTCCTGGGACAGCAGTATCAGATTCCGATGCACCCTTTCAGGTTTTTTGTATCCCTTCGACCTTCAAATCAACGATGAGACACAGAAATTGCATCGATATTGAATACAAAAGGCAAATAGTCGACTTATTTACAAGAGGAGTAACTCTTCTAATAGTTCGTGTTTGAGCCTTTCCTGGGACAGCAGTATTAGCTTCCGATGCACCATTGCAGGTTGACTGTATCCCTTGGACCTTCAAATCAACGATGAAACACAGCAATTGCATCGATATTGAATAGAAAAGACAAAATGTTGACTTATTTACAAGAGGAGTAACTCTTTTAATAGTTCGTGATTTGTGCGTTTCCTGGGACAGCAGTATTAGATTCCGATGCACCATTGCTGGTTAACTGTATCCCTCAAACCTTAAAAACAACGATGAAACACAGAAATTGCATCGATATTGAATAGAAAAGGCAAAATGTCGACTTATTTACAAGAGGAGTAACTCTTCTAATAGTTCGTGATTTGGGCCTTTCCTGGGACAGCAGTATTAGATTCCGATGCACCATTGCAGGATTACTCTATCCCTTGGACCTTCAAATCAACGATGAAACACAGAAATTGCATCGAAATTGAATACAAAAGGCGAAATGTCGACTTATTTATAAGAGGAGTAACTCTTCTAATAGTTCGTGCTTTGAGCCTTTCCTGGGACAGCAGTATTAGATTCCGATGCACCATTTCAGGTTTACTGTATCCCTTGGACCTTCAAATCAACGATGAAACACAGAAATTGCATTGATATAGAATACAAAAGGCAAAATGGCGATCTATTTATAAGAGGAGTAACTCTTCTAATAGTTCGTGCTTTGAGCCTTTCCTGGGACAGCAGTATTAGATTCCGATGCACCATTGCAGGATTACTGTATCCCTTGGACCTTCAAATCAACGATGGAACACAGAAATTGCATCGATATTGAATACAAAAGGCAAAATGTCGACTTATTTATATGAGTAGTAACTCTTTCAATAGTACGTGCTTTGTGCCTTTCCTGGGACAGCAGTATCAGATTCCGATGCACTCTTTCAGGTTTACTGTATCCCTTGGACCTTCAAATCAACGATGAAACACAGAAATTGCATCGATATTGAATACAAAAGGCAAAATGTCGACTTATTTACAAGAGGAGTAACTCTTTTATTAGTTCGTGTTTCAGCCTTTCCTGGGACAGCTGTATTAGATTCCGATGCACCATTGCAGGTTTACTGTATCCCTTGGACCTTCCAATCAACGATGAAACACAGGAATTTCATCGATATTCAATACAAAAGTCAAAATTTTGACTTATTTACAAGAGGAGTAACTCTTCTAATAGTTCGTGCTTTGAGCCTTTCCTGGGACAGGAGTATTAGATTCCGATGCAACATTGCACGTTTACTGTATCCCTTGGACCATCAAATCAACGATGAAACACAGAAATTGCATCGATATTGAATACAAAAGGCTAAATATCTACTTATTTATAAGAGGAGTAACTCTTCTAATAGTTCGTGCTTTGAGCCTTTCCTGGGACAGCAGTATTAGATTCCGATGCACCATTTCAGGTTTACTGTATCCCTTGGACCTTCAAATCAACGATGAAACACAGAAATTACATCGATATTGAATACAAAACGCAAAATGTCGACCTATTTATAAGAGGAGTAACTCTTCTAATAGTTCGTGCTTTGAGCCTTTCCTGGGACAGCAGTATTAGATTCCGATGCACCATTCCAGGTTAACGGTATCCCTTGGACCTTCAAATCAACGATGAAACACAGAAATTGCATCGAAATTGAATACAAAAGGCAAAATGTCGACTTATTTATAAGAGAAGTATTTCTTCTAATAGTTCGTGCTTTGAGCCTTTCCTGGGACAGCAGTATTAGATTCCGATGCACCATTGCAGGTTTACTGTATCCCTTGGACCTTCAAATCAACGATGAAACACAGAAATTGCATTGATATTGAATACAAAAAGCAAAATGTCGACTTATTTACAAGAGGAGTAACTCTTCTAATAGTTCATGCTTTGAGCCTTTCCTGGGACAGCAGTATTAGATTCCGATGCACCACTGCAGGATTACTGTATCCCTCGGACCTTCAAATCAACGATGGACCACAGAAATTGCGTCGATATTGAATACAAAAAGCAAAATGTCGACTTATTTATATGAGTAGTAACTCTTTCAATAGTTCGTGCTTTGTGCGTTTCCTGGGACAGCAGTATTAGATTCCGATGCACCATTGCAAGATTACTGTATCCATTGCACCTTCAAATCAACGATGAAACACAGAAATTGCATCGATATTGAATACAAAAGGCAAAATTTCAACTTATATATAAGAGGAATAACTCTTCTAATAGTTCGTGCTTTGAGCCTTTCCTGGGACAGCAGTATTAGATTCCGATGCACCATTTCAGGTTTACTGTATCCCTTGGACCTTCAAATCAACGATGAAACACAGAAATTGCATCGATATTGAATACAAAGGGCAAAATGTCGACTTCTTTACATGAGGAGTAACTCTTTCAATAGTTCGTGCGTTGTGCCTTTCCTGGGACAGCAGTATCAGATTCCGATGCACCCTTTTAGTTTTACTGTATCCCTTGTACCTTCAAATCAACGATGAGACACAGAAATTGCATCGATATTGAATACAAAAGGCAAAATGTCGACTTATTTACAAGAGGAGTAACTCTTCTAATAGGTCGTGCTTTGAGCCTTTCCTGGGACTGCAGTATTAGATTCCGATGCACCATTGCAGGTTTACTGTATCCCTTGGACCATCAAATCAACGATGAAACACAGATATTGCATCGATATTGAACACAAAAGGCAAAATGTCTACTTATTTATAAGAGGAGTAACTCTTCTAATAGTTCGTGCTTTGAGCCTTTCCTGGGACAGCAGTATTAGATTCCGATGCACCATTTCAGGTTTACTGTATCCCTTGGACCTTCAAATCAACGATGAAACACAGAAATTACATCGATATTGAATACAAACGGCAAAATATCGACCTATTTATAAGAGGAGTAACTCTTCTAATAGTTCGTGTTTTGAGCCTTTCCTGGGACAGCAGTATTAGATTCCGATGCACCATTGCAGGTTAACGGTATCCCTTGGGCCTTCAAATCAACGATGAAACATAGAAATTGCATCGATATTGAATACAAAAGGCAAAATGTCGACTTATTTATAAGAGGAGTAACTCTTCTAATAGTTCGTGCTTTGAGCCTTTCCTGGGACAGCAGTATTAGATTCCGATGCACCATTGCAGGTTTACTGTATCCCTTGGACCTTCAAATCAACGATGAAACACAGAAATTGCTTCGATATTGAATACAAAAGGCAAAATGTCGACTTATTTATATGAGTAGTACCTCTTTCAATAGTTCGTGCTTTGTGCTTTTCCTGGGACAGCGGTATCAGATTCCGATGCACCCTTTCAGGTTCACTGTATCCCATGGACCTTCAAATCAACGATGAAACACAGAAATTGCATCGATATTGCATACAAAAGGCAAAATGTCGACTTATTTACAAGAGGAGTATTTCTTCTAATAGTTTGTGTTTGAGCCTTTCCAGGGACAGCAGTATTAGATTCCGATGCACCATTGCAGGTTTACTGTATCCCTTGCACCTTCAAATCAACGATGAAACACAGGAATTGCATCGATATTCAATACAAAAGGCAAAATGTTGACTTATTTGCAAGAGGAGTAACTCTTCTAATAGTTCGTGCTTTGAGCCTTTCCTGGGACAGCAGTATCAGATTCCGATGCACCCTTTCAGGTTTATTGTATCCCTTCGACCTTCTAATCAACGATGAGACACAGAAATTGCATCGATATTGAATACAAAAGGCAAATAGTCGACTTATTTACAAGAGGAGTAACTCTTCTAATAGTTCGTGTTTGAGCCTTTCCTGGGACAGCAGTATTAGCTTCCGATGCACCATTGCAGGTTTACTGTATCCCTTGGACCTTCAAATCAACGATGAAACACAGCAGTTGCATCGATATTGAATAGAAAAGACAAAATGTTGACTTATTTACAAGAGGAGTAACTCTTTTAATAGTTCGTGATTTGCGCCTTTCCTGGGACAGCAGTATTAGATTCCGATGCACCATTGCAGGTTAACTGTATCCCTTAAACCTTAAAATCAACGATGAAACACAGAAATTGCATCGATATTGAATAGAAAAGGCAAAATGTCGACTTATTTACAAGAGGAGTAACTCTTCTAATAGTTCGTGATTTGAGCCTTTCCTGGGACAGCAGTATTAGATTCCGATGCACCATTGCAGGATTACTCTATCCCTTGGACCTTCAAATCAACGATGAAACACAGAAATTGCATCGAAATTGAATACAAAATTGCGAAATGTCGACTTATTTATTAGAGGAGTAACTCTTCTTTTAGTTCGTGCTTTGAGCCTTTCCTGGGACAGCAGTATTATATTCCGATGCAATATTGCAGGTTTACTGTATCCCTTGGACAATCAAATCAACGATGAAACACAGAAATTGCATCGATATTGATTACAAAAGGCAAAATGTCTACTTATTTATAGGAGGAGTAACTCTTCTAATGGTTCGTGCTTTGAGCCTTTCCTGGGACAGCAGTATTAGATTCCGATGCACCATTTCAGGTTTACTGTATCCCTTGGACCTTCAAATCAACGATGAAACACAGAAATTGCATTGATATTGAATACAAAAGGCAAAATGGCGACCTATTTATAAGAGGAGTAACTCTTCTAATAGTTCGTGCTTTGAGCCTTTCCTGGGACAGCAGTATTAGATTCCGATGCACCATTGCAGGATTACTGTATCCCTTGGACCTTCAAATCAACGATGGAACACAGAAATTGCATCGATATTGAATACAAAAGGCAAAATGTCGACTTATTTACAAGAGGAGTAACTCTTTTAATAGTTCGTGTTTCAGCCTTTCCTGGGACAGCAGTATTAGATTCCGATGCACCATTGCAGGTTTACTGTATCCCTTGGACCTTCCAATCAACGATGAAACACAGGAATTGCATCGATATTCAATACAAAAGTCAAAATGTTGTCTTATTTACAAGAGGAGTAACTCTTCTAATAGATCGTGCTTTGAGCCTTTCCTGGGACAGCAGTATTAGATTCCGATGCACCATTGCAGGATTACTGTATCCATTGCACTTTCAAATCAACGATGAAACACAGAAATTGCATCGATATTGAATACAAAAGGCAAAATGTCGACTTATTTATAAGAGGAATAACTCTTCTAATAGTTCGTGCTTTGAGCCTTTCCTGGGACAGAAGTATTAGATTCCGATGCACCATTGCAGATTTACTGTATCCCTTGGACCTTCAAATCAACGATGAAACACAGAAATTGCATCGATATTGATTACAAAAGGCAAAATGTCGACTTATTTACAAGAGGAGTATCTCTTCAAATAGTTCGTGTTTGAGCCATTCCTGGGACAGCAGTAATAGATTCCGATGCACCATTGCAGGCTTACTGTATCCCTTGGACCTTCAAATCAACGATGAAACACAGAAATTGCATCGATATTAATACAAAAGGCATAATGTCGACTTATTTACAAGAGGAGTAACTCTTCTAATAGTTCGTGCTTTGAGCCGTTCCTGGGACAGCAGGATTAGATTGCGATGCACCATTGCAGGTTAACTGTATCCCTTGGACCATCAAATCAACGATGAAACACAGAAATTGCATCGATATTTAATACAAAAGGCAAAATGTCGACATATTTATAAGAGGACTAACTCTTCTAATAGGTCGAGCTTTGAGCCTTTCCTGGGACAGCAGTATTAGATTCCGATGCACCATTGCAGGATTACTGTATCCCTTGGACCTTCAAATCAACGATGGAACACAGAAATTGCATCGATATTGAATACAAAAGGCAAAATGTCGACTTATTTATATGAGGAGTAACTCTTTCAATAGTTCGTGCGTTGTGCCTTTCCTAGAACAGCAGTATCAGATTCCGATGCACCCTTTTAGTTTTACTGTATCCCTTGTACCTTCAAATCAACGATGAGACACAGAAATTGCATCGATATTGAATACAAAATGCAAAATGTCGACTTATTTATAAGAGGAGTGACTCTTCTAATAATTCGTGCTTTGAGCCTTTCCTGGGACAGCAGTATTAGATTCTGATGCACCATTTCTGTTTTACCGTATCCCTTGGACCTTCAAATCAACGATGAAACACAGAAATTACATCGATATTGAATACAAAAAGCAAAATGTCGACCTATTTATAAGAGGATTAACTCTTCTAATAGTTCGTGCTTTGAGCCTTTCCTGGGACAGCAGTATTAGATTCCGATGCACCATTGCAGGTTAACGGTATCCCTTGGACCTTCAAATCAACGATGAAACTCAGAAATTGCATCGATATTGAATACAAAAGGAAAATGTCGACTTATTTATAAGAGGAGTAACTCTTCTAATAGGTCGTGCTTTGATCCTTTCCTGGGACAGCAGTATTAGATTCCGATGCACCATTGCAGGTTTACTGTATCCCTTGGACCTTCAAATCAACGATGAAACACAGAAATTGCATCGATATTGAATACAAAAAGCAAAATGTCGACTTATTAACAAGAGGAGTAACTCTTCTAATAGTTCGTGCTTTGAGCCTTTCCTGGGACAGCAGTATTAGATTCCGATGCACCATTGCAGGATTACCGTATACCTTGGACCTTCAAATCAACGTTGGACCACAGAAATTGCGTCGATATTGAATACAAAAGGCAAAATGTCGACTTATTTATATGAGTAGTAACTCTTTCAATAGTTCGTGCTTTGTGCCTTTCCTGGGACAGCGGTATCAGATTACGATGCACCCTTTCAGGTTTACTGTATCCCTTGGACCTTCAAGTCAACGATGAAACACAGAAATTGCATCGATATTGAATACAAAAGGCAAAATGTCGACTTATTTACAAGAGGAGTAACTCTTCTAATAGTATGTGTTTGAGCCTTTCCTGGGACAGCAGTATTAGTTTCCGATGCACCATTGCAGGTTTACTGTATCCCTTGGACCTTAAAATCAACGATGAAACACAGGAATTGCATCGATATTCAATACAAAAGGCAAAATGTTGACTTATTTACAAGAGGAGTAACTCTTCTAATAGTTCGTGCTTTGAGCCTTTCCTGGGATAGCAGTATCAGATTCCGATGCACCCTTTCACGTTTATTGTATCCCTTCGACCTTCAAATCAACGATGAGACACAGAAATTGCATCGATATTGAATACAAGAGGCAAATTGTCGACTTATTTACAAGAGGAGTAACTCTTCTAATAGTTCGTGTTTGAACCTTTCCTGGGACAGCAGTATTAGCTTCCGATGCACCATTGTAGGTTTACTGTATCCCTTGGACCTTCAAATCAACGATGAAACACAGCAATTGCATCGATATTGAATAGAAAAGGCAAAATGTTGACTTATTTACAAGAGGAGTAACTCTTTTATAGTTCGTGCTTTGAGCCTTACCTGGGACAGCAGTATTAGATTCCGATGCACCATTGCAGGTTAACTGTATCCCTTAAACCTTAAAATCAACGATGAAACACCGAAATTGCGTCGATATTGAATACAAAATGCAAAATGTCGACTTATTTACAAGAGGAGTAACTCTTCTAATAGTTCGTGATTTGAGCCTTTCCTGGGACAGCAGTATTAAATTCCGATGCACAATTGCAGGTTAACGGTATCCCTTGGACCTTCAAATCAACGATGATACACAGAAATTGCATCGATTTTAAATACAAGGGGCAAATTTCGACTTATTTATAAGAGGAGTAACTCTTCTAATAGTTCGTGCTTTGAGCCTTTCCTCGGACAGCAGTATTAGATTCCGATGCACCATTTCAGGTTTACCGTATCCCTTGGACCTTCAAATCAACGATGAAACACAGAAATTGCATCGATATTGGATACAAAAGGCAAAATGTCGACTTATTTATAAGAGGAGTAACTCTTCTAGTAGTTCGTGCTTTGAGCCTTTCCTGGGACAGCAGTATTAGATTCCGATGCACCATTGCAGGGTTACTGTATCCCTTGGACCATCAAATCTACGATGAAACACAGATATAGCATCGATATTGAATACAAAATGCAAAATGTCTACTTATTTATAAGAGGAGTAACTCTTCTAATAGTTCGTGCTTTGAGCCTTTCCTGGGACAGCAGTATTAGATTCCGATGCACCATTGCAGGTTTACTGTATCCCTTGGACCATCAAATCAACGCTGAAACACAGAAATTGCATCGATATTAAATACAAAAGGCAAAATGTCGACTTATTTATAAGAGGAGTGACTCTTCTAATAGTTCGTGCTTTGAGCCTTTCCTGGGACAGCAGTATTAGATTCCGATGCACCATTTCAGGTTTACTGTATCCCTTGGACCTTCAAATCAACGATGAAACAAAGAAATTGCATCGATATTGAATACAATAGGCAAAATGTCGACCTATTTATAAGAGGAGTAACTCTTCTAATAGTTCGTGCTTTGAGCCTTTCCTGGGACAGGAGTATTAGATTCCGATGCACCATGGCAGGTTAACGGTATCCCTTGGGCCTTCAAATCAACGATGAAACACAGAAATTGCATCGATATTGAATACAAAATGCAAAATGTCGACTTATTTATAAGAGGAGTAACTCTTCTAATAGTTCGTGCTTTGAGCGTTTCCTGGGACAGCAGTATTAGATTCCGATGCACCATTGCAGGTTTACTGTATCCCTTGGACCTTCAAATCAACGATGAAACACAGAAATTGCATCGATATTGAATACAAAAGGCAAAATGTCGACTTATTTATAAGAGGAGTAACTCTTCTAATAGTTCGTGCTTTGAGCGTTTCCTGGGTCAGCAGTATTAGATTCCGATGCACCATTGCAGGTTAACGGTATCCCTTGGACCTTCAAATCAACGATGAAACACAGAAATTGCATCGATATTGAATACAAAAGGCAAAATGTCGACTTATTTATAAGAGGAGTAACTCTTCTAATAGTTCGTGCTTTGAGCGTTTCCTGGGACAGCAGTATTAGATTCCGATGCACCATTGCAGGTTTACTGTATCCCTTGGACCTTCAAATCAACGATGAAACACAGAAATTGCATCGATATTGAATACAAAAGGCAAAATTTCGACTTATTTACAAGAGGAGTAACTCTTCTAATAGTTCGTGCTTTGAGCCTTTCCTGGGACAGCAGTATTAGATTCCGTGGCACCATTGCAGGATTACTGTATCCCATGGACCTTCAAATCAACGATGGGCCACAGAAATTGCGTCGATATTGAATACAAAAGGCAAAATGTCGACTTATTTATATGAGTAGTAACTCTTTCAATAGTTCGTGCTTTGTGCCTTTCCTGGGACAGCGGTATCAGATTACGATGCACCCTTTCAGGTTTACTGTATCCCTTGGACCTTCAAATCAACGATGAAACACAGAAATTGCATCGATATTGAATACAAAAGGCAAAATGTCGACTTATTTACAAGAGGAGTAACTCTTCTAATAGTATGTGTTTGAGCCTTTCCTGGGACAGCAGTATTAGATTCCGATGCACCATTGCAGGTTTACTGTATCCCTTGGACCTTAAAATCAACGATGAAACACAGGAATTGCATCGATATTCAATACAAAATGCAAAATGATGACTTATTTGCAAGAGGAGTAACTCTTCTAATAGTTCGTGCTTTGAGCCTATCCTGGGATAGCAGTATCAGATTACGATGCACCCTTTCAGGTTTACTGTATCCCTTGGACCTTCAAATCAACGATGAAACACAGAAATTGCATCGATATTGAATAGAAAAGGCAAAATGTTGACTTATTTACAAGAGGAGTAACTCTTTTAATAGTTCGTGCTTTGAGCCTTTCCTGGGACAGCAGTAATAGATTCCGATGCACCATTGCAGGTTTACTGTATCGCTTGGCCCATCAAATCAACGATGAAACACAGAAATTGCATCGATATTGATTACAAAAGGCAAAATGTCTACTTATTTATAAGAGGAGTAACTCTTCTAATAGTTCGTGCTTTGTGCCTTTCCTGGGACAGCAGTATTAGATTACGATGCACCATTGCAGATTAACGGTATCCCTTAGACCTTCAAATCAACGATGAAACACAGAAATTGCATCGATATTGAATACAAAAGGAAAATGTCGACTTATTTATAAGAGGAGTAACTCTTATAATAGTTCGTGCTTTGAGCCTTTCCTCGGACAGCAGTATTAGATTCCGAAGCACCATTGCAGGTTTACTGTATCCCTTGGACCTTCAAATCAACGATGAAACAGAGAAATTGCATCGATATTGAATACAAAAGGCAAAATGTCGACTTATTTATAAGAGGAGTAACTCTTCTAGTAGTTCGTGCTTTGAGCCTTTCCTGGGACAGCAGTATTAGATTCCGATGCACCATTGCAGGTTTACTGTATCCCTTGGACCCTCAAATCAACGATGAAACACAGAAATAGCATCGATATTGAATACAAAATGCAAAATGTCTACTTAATTATAAGAGGAGTAACTCTTCTAATAGTTCGTGCTTTGAGCGTATCCTGGGACAGCAGTATTAGATTCCGATGCACAATTGCAGGTTAACGGTATCCCTAGGACCTTCAAATTAACGATGAAACACAGAAATTGCATCGATATTAAATACAAGGGACAAAATGCCGACTTATTTATAAGACGAGTAACTCTTCTAATAGTTCGTGATTTGAGCCTTTCCTGGGACAGCAGTATTAGATTCCGATGCACCATTGCAGGTTTACTGTATCTCTTGGACCTTCAAATCAACGATGAAACACAGAAATTGCATCGATATTGAATACAAAATGCAAAATGTCGACTTATTTACAAGAGGAGCAACTCTTCTTATAGTTCGTGATTTGAGCCTTTCCTGGGACAGCAGTATTAGATTCCGATGCACCATTGCAAGAATACTGTATCCCTTGGACCTTCAAATCAACGATGGAACACAGATTGCATCGATATTGAATACAAAAGGCAAAATGTCGACTTATTTATAAGAGGAGTAACTCTTCTAGTAGTTCGTGCTATGCGCGTTTCCTGGGACAGCAGTATTAGATTCCGATGCACCATTGCAGGTTTACTGTATCCCTTGGACCATCAAGTCAACGATGAAACACAGAAATAGCATCGATATGGAATACAAAATGCAAAATGTCTACTTATTTATAAGAGGAGTAACTCTTCTAATAGTTCGTGCATTGAGAATTTCCTGGGACAGCAGTATTAGATTCCGATGAACCATTTCAGGTTTACTGTATCCCTTGGACCTTCAAATCAACGATGAAACACAGAAATTGCTTCGATATTGAATATAAAAGGCAAAATGGCAACCTATTTATAAGAGGAGTTACTCTTCTAATAGTTCGTGCTTTGAGCCTTTCCTGGGACAGAAGTATTAGATTCCGATGCACCATTGCAGGTTAACGGTATCCCTTGGACCTTCAAATCAACGATGAAACACAGAAATTGCATCGATATTAAATACAAGGGGCAAAATGTCGACTTATTTATAAGAGGAGTAACTCTTCTAATAGTTCGTGCTTTGAGCCTTTCCTGGGACAGCAGTATTAGATTCCGATGCACCATTGCAGGTTTACTGTATCTCTTGGACCTTCAAATCAACGATGAAACACAGAAATTGCATCGATATTGAATACAAAATGCAAATTGTCGACTTATTTACAAGAGGAGTAACCCTTGTAATAGTTCGTGCTTTGAGTCTTTCCTGGGACAGCAGTATTAGATTCCGATGCACCATTGCAGGATTACTGTATCCCTTGGACCTTCAAATCAACGATGGAACACAGAAATTGCATCGATATTGATTACAAAAGGCAAATTGTCGGCTTATTTATATGAGTAGTAACTCTTTGAATAGTTCGTACATTGTGCCTTTCCTGGGACTGCAGTATCAGATTCCGATGCACCTTTTCAGGTTTACTGTATCCCTTGGACCTTCAAATCAACGATGAAACACAGAAATTGCATCGATATTGAATACAAATGGCAAAATGTCGACTTATTTACAAGAGGAGTAACTCTTCTAATAGTTCGTGTTTGAGCCTTTCCTGGGACAGTAGTAATAGATTCCGATGCACTCTTTCAGGTTTACTGTATCCCTTGGACCTTCCAATCAACGATGAAACACAGGAATTGCATCGATATTCAATACAAAAGATAAAATGTTGACTTATTTACAAGAGGAGTAACTCTTCTAATAGTTCGTGCTTTGAGCCTTTCCTGGGACAGGAGTATTAGATTCCGATGCACCATTGCAGGTTTACTGTATCCATTGGACCTTCAAATCAACGATGAAACACAGAAATTGCATCGATATTGAATACAAAAGGCAAAATGTCGACTTATTTATAAGAGGAATAACTCTTCTAATAGTTCGTGCTTTGAGCCTTTCCTGGGACAGAAGTATTAGATTCCGATGCACCTTTGCAGATTTACTGTATCCCTCGGACCTTCAATTCAACGATGAAACACAGAAATTGCATCGATATTGATTACAAAAGGCAAAATGTCGATTTATTTACAAGAGGAGTAACTCTTCAAATAGTTCGTGCTTTGAGCCTCTCCTGGGACAGCAGTACTAGATTCCGATGCACCATTGCAGGTTCACTGTATCCCTTGGACCTTCAAATCAACGATGACACACAGAAATTGCATCGATATTGAATACAAAAGCCAAAATGTCGACTTATTTATAAGAGGAGTAACTCTTCTAGTAGTTCGTGCTTTGAGCCTTTCCTGGGACAGCAGTATTAGATTCCGATGCACCATTGCAGGTTTACTGTATCCCTTGGACCACCAAATCAACGATGAAACACAGAAATTGCATCGATATTGAATACAAAAGGCAAAATGTCTACTTATTTATAGGAGGAGTAACTCTTCTAATAGTTCGTGCTTTGAGCCTTTCCTGGGACAGCAGAATTAGATTCCGATGCACCATTTCAGGTTTACTGTATCCCTTGGACCTTCAAATCAACGATGAAACACCGAAATTACATCGATATTGAATACAAAAGGCAAAATGTCGACCTATTTAAAAGAGGAGTAACTCTTCTAATAGTTCGTGCTTTGAGCCTTTCCTGGGACAGCAGTATTAGATTCCGATGCACCATTGCAGGATTACTGTATCCCTTGGAATTCAAATCAACGATGGACCACAGAAATTGAGTCGATATTGAATACAAAAGGCAAAATGTCGACTTATTTATATGAGTAGTAACTCTTTCAATAGTTCGTGCTTTGTGCCTTTCCTGGGACAGCGGTATCAGATTCCGATGCACCCTTTCAGGTTTACTGTATCCCTTTTACCTTCAAATCAACGATGAAACACAGTAATTGCATCGATATTGAATACATAAGGCAAAATGTCGACTTATTTACAAGAGGAGTAACTCTTCTAATAGTTCGTGTTTGAGCCTTTCCTGGGACAGCAGTATTAGATTCCGATGCACCGTTGCAGGTTTACTGTATCCCTTGGACCTTCAAATCAACGATGAAACACAGGAATTGCATCGATATTCAATACAAAAGCAAAATGTTGGCTTATTTACAAGAGGAGTAACTCTTCTAATAGTTCGTGCTTTGAGCCTTTCCTGGGACAGAAGTATTAGATTCCGCTCACCATTGCAGATTTACTGTATCCCTCGGACCTTCAAATCAACGATGAAACACAGAAATTCCATCGATATTGATTACAAAAGGCAAAATGTCGATTTATTTACAAGAGGAGTAACTCTTCAAATAGTTCGTGCTTTGAGCCTTTCCTGGGACAGCATTACTAGATTCCGAAGCACCATTGTAGGTTTACTGTATCCCTTGGGGCTACAAATCAACGATGAAACACAGAAATTGCACCGATATTGAATACAAAAGGCAAAATGTCGACTTATTTATAAGAGGAGTAACACTTCTAGTAGTTCGTGCTTTGAGCCTTTCCTGGGACAGCAGTATTAGATTCCGATGCGCCATTGCAGGTTTACTGTATCCCTTGGACCATCAAATCAACGATGAAACACAGAAATTGCATCGGTATTGAATACAAAAGGCAAAATGTCTACTTATTTGTAGGAGGAGTAACTCTTCTAATAGTTCGTGCTTTGAGCCTTTCCTGGTACAGCAGTATTAGATTCCGATGCACCATTGCAGGATTACTGTACCCCTTGGACCTTCAAATCAACGATGGACCACAGAAATTGCGTCGATATTGAATACAAAAGGCAAAATGTCGACTTATTTATATAAGTAGTATCTCTTTCAACAGTTCGTGCTTTGTGCCTATCCTGGGACAGCGGTATCAGATTCCGATGCACCCTTTCAGGTTTAATGTATCCCTTGGACCTTCAAATCAACGATGAAACACAGAAATTGCATCGATATTGAATACAAAAGGCAAAATGTCGACTAATTTACAAGAGGAGTAACTCTTCTAATAGTTCATGCTTTGAGCCTTTCCTGGGACAGCAGTATTAGATTCCGATGCACCATCGCAGGATTACTGTAACCATTGCACCTTCAAATCAACGATGAAACACAGATATTGCATCGATATTGAATACAAAATGCAAAATGTCGACTTATTTATAAGAGGAGTAACTCTTCTAGTAGTTCGTGCTTTGAGCCTTTCCTGGGACAGCAGTATTAGATTCCGATGCACCATTGCAGGTTTACTGTATCCCTTGGACCATCAAATCAACGATGAAACACAGAAATTGCATCGATATTGAACACAAAAGGCCTTAATGTCGACTTATTTATAAGAGGAGTAACTCTTCTAATAATTCGTGTTTTGAGCCTTTCCTGGGACAGCAGTATTAGATTCCGATGCACCATTGCAGGATTACCGTATCCCTTGGACCTTCAAATCAACGATGGAACACTGAAATTGCATCGATATTGAACACAAAAGGCCTTAATGTCGACTTAATTATAAGAGGAGTAACTCTTCTAATAATTCGTGTTTTGAGCCTTTCCTGGGACAGCAGTATTAGCTTCCGATGCACCATTTCAGGTTTACTG
Organism: Schistocerca cancellata; assembly: GCF_023864275.1. NCBI lineage: Eukaryota > Metazoa > Arthropoda > Insecta > Orthoptera > Acrididae > Schistocerca > Schistocerca cancellata. The sequence goes on from NC_064627.1 coordinate 94,560,368, forward strand.
TATCCCTTGGACCTTCAAATCAACGATGAAACACCGAAATTACATCGATATTGAATACAAAAGGCAAAATGGCGACCTATTTATAAGAGGAGTAACTCTTCTAATAGTTCGTGCTTTGAGCCTTTCCTGGGACAGCAGTATTAGATTCCGATACACCATTGCAGGATTACTGTATCCCTTGGACCTTCAAATCAACGATGATACACAGAAATTGCATCGATATTGAATAGAAAAGGCAAAATTTTGACTTATTTACAAGAGGAGTAACTCTTCTAATTGTTCGTGTTTCGAGCCTTTCCTGGGACAGCAGTATTAGATTCCGATGCACCATTGCAGGTTAACTCTATCCCTTAAACCTTAAAATCAACGATGAAACACAGAAATTGCATCGATATTGAATACAAAAGGCAAAATGTCGACTTATTTACAAAAGGAGTAACTCTTTTAATAGTTCGTGCTTTGAGCCTTTCCTGGGACAGCAGTATTAAATTCCGATGCACCATTGCAGGATTACTGTATCCCTTGGACCTTCAAATCAACGATGGAACACAGAAATTGCATCGATATTGAATACAAAAGGCAAAATGTCGACTTATTTATATCAGGAGTAACTCTTTCAATAGTTCGTGCTTTGTGCCTTTCCTGGGACAGAAGTATCAGATTCCGATGCACCCTCTCAGGTTTACTGTATCCCTTCGACCTTCAAATCAACGATGAGACACAGAAATTGCATCGATATTGAATACAAAAGGCAAAATTTCGACTTATTTACAAGAGGAGTAACTCTTCTAATAGTTCGAGTTTGAGCCTTTCCTGGGACAGCAGTATTAGCTTCCGATGCACCATTGCAGGTTTACTGTATCCCTTGGACCTTCAAATCAACGATGAAACACAGCAATTGCATCGATATTGAATAGAAAAGGCAAAATGTTGACTTATTTACAAGAGGTGTAACTCTTCTAATGGTTCGTGCTTTGAGCCTTTCCTGGGAGAGCAGTATTAGATTCCGATGCACCATTGCAGGTTTACTGTATCCCTTGGACCTTCAAATCAACGATGAAACACAGCAATTGCATCGATATTGAATAGAAAAGGCAAAATGTTGACTTATTTACAAGAGGGGTAACTCTTCTAATAGTTCGTGCTTTGAGCCTTTCCTGGGACAGCAATATTAGATTCCTATGTACCATTGCAGGATTACTGTATCCCTTGGACCTTCAAATCAACGATGGAACACAGAAATTGCATCGATATTGAATACAAAAGGCAAAATGTCGACTTATTTATATGAGGAGTAACTCTTTCAATAGTTCGTGTTTTGTGCCTTTCCTGGGACAGAAGTATCAGATTCCGATGCACCCTTTCAGGTGTACTGTATCCCTTTGACCTTAAAATCAACGATGAGACACAGAAATTGCATCGATATTGAATACAAAAGGCAAAATGTCGACTTATTTACAAGAGGAGTAACTCTTCTAATAGTTCGTGTTTGAGCCTTTCCTGGGACAGCAGTATTAGCTTCCGATGCACCATTGCAGGTTTACTGTATCCCTTGGACCTTCAAATCAACGATGAAACACAGCAATTGCATCGATATTGAATAGAAAAGGCAAAATGTTGACTTATTTACAAGAGGAGTAACTCTTCGAATAGTTCGTGCTTGAGTCTTTCCTGGGACAGCAGTATTAGATTCCGATGCACCATTGCAGGTTAACTGTATCCCTTAAACCTTAAAATCAACGATGAAACACAGAAATTGCATCGATATTGAATACAAAAGGCAAAATGTCGACATATTTACAAGAGGAGTAACTCTTCTAATAGTTCGTGCTTTGAGCCTTTCCTGGGACAGGAGTATTAGATTCCGATGTACCATTGCAGGATTACTGTATCCCTTGGACCTTCAAATCAACGATGGAACACTGAAATTGCTTCGATATTGAATACAAAAGGCAAAATGTCGACTTATTTATATGAGGAGTAACATTTCAATAGTTCGTGCTTTGTGCCTTTCCTGGGACAGAAGTATCAGATTCCGATGCACCCTTTCAGGTTTACTGTATCACTTCGACCTTCAAATCAACGATGAGACACAGAAATTGCATCGATATTGAATACAAATGGCAAAATGTCGACTTATTTACAAGAGGAGTAACTCTTCTAATAGTTCGTGTTTGAGCCTTTCCTGGGACAGCAGTATTAGCTTCCGATGCACCATTGCAGGTTTACTGTATCCTTTGGACATTCAAATCAACGATGAAACACAGCAATTGCATCGATATTGAATAGAAAAGGCAAAATGTTGACTTATTTACAAGAGGAGAAACTCTTCTAATAGTTCGTGCTTTGAGCCTTTTCTGGGACAGCAGTATTAGATTCCGATGCACCATTGCAGGTTAACTGTATCCCTTAAACCTTAAAATCAACGATGAAACACAGAAATTGCATCGATATTGAATACAAAAGGCAAAATGTCGACTTATTTACAAGTGGAGTAACTCTTTTAATAGTTCGTGCTTTGAGCCTTTCCTGGGACAGCAGTATTAGATTCCGATGTACCATTGCAGGATTACTGTATCCCTTGGACCTTCAAATCTACGATGGAACACAGAAATTGCATCGATATTGAATACAAAAGGCAAAATGTCGACTTATTTATATCAGGAGTAACTCTTTCAATAGTTCGTGCTTTGTGCCTTTCCTGGGACAGAAGTATCAGATTCCGATGCACCCTCTCAGGTTTACTGTATCCCTTCGACCTTCAAATCAACGATGAGACACAGAAATTGCATCGATATTGAATACAAAAGGCAAAATTTCGACTTATTTACAAGAGGAGTAACTCTTCTAATAGTTCGAGTTTGAGCCTTTCCTGGGACAGCAGTATTAGCTTCCGATGCACCATTGCAGGTTTACTGTATCCCTTGGACCTTCAAATCAACGATGAAACACAGCAATTGCATCGATATTGAATAGAAAAGGCAAAAGGTTGACTTATTTACAAGAGGTGTAACTCTTCTAATGGTTCGTGCTTTGAGCCTTTCCTGGGAGAGCAGTATTAGATTCCGATGCACCATTGCAGGTTTACTGTATCCCTTGGACCTTCAAATCAACGATGAAACACAGCAATTGCATCGATATTGAATAGAAAAGGCAAAATGTTGACTTATTTACAAGAGGGGTAACTCTTCTAATAGTTCGTGCTTTGAGCCTTTCCTGGGACAGCAATATTAGATTCCTATGTACCATTGCAGGATTACTGTATCCCTTGGACCTTCAAATCAACGATGGAACACAGAAATTGCATCGATATTGAATACAAAAGGCAAAATGTCGACTTATTTATATGAGGAGTAACTCTTTCAATAGTTCGTGTTTTGTGCCTTTCCTGGGACAGAAGTATCAGATTCCGATGCACCCTTTCAGGTGTACTGTATCCCTTTGACCTTAAAATCAACGATGAGACACAGAAATTGCATCGATATTGAATACAAAAGGCAAAATGTCGACTTATTTACAAGAGGAGTAACTCTTCTAATAGTTCGTGTTTGAGCCTTTCCTGGGACAGCAGTATTAGCTTCCGATGCACCATTGCAGGTTTACTGTATCCCTTGGACCTTCAAATCAACGATGAAACACAGCAATTGCATCGATATTGAATAGAAAAGGCAAAATGTTGACTTATTTACAAGAGGAGTAACTCTTCGAATAGTTCGTGCTTGAGTCTTTCCTGGGACAGCAGTATTAGATTCCGATGCACCATTGCAGGTTAACTGTATCCCTTAAACCTTAAAATCAACGATGAAACACAGAAATTGCATCGATATTGAATACAAAAGGCAAAATGTCGACATATTTACAAGAGGAGTAACTCTTCTAATAGTTCGTGCTTTGAGCCTTTCCTGGGACAGGAGTATTAGATTCCGATGTACCATTGCAGGATTACTGTATCCCTTGGACCTTCAAATCAACGATGGAACACTGAAATTGCTTCGATATTGAATACAAAAGGCAAAATGTCGACTTATTTATATGAGGAGTAACATTTCAATAGTTCGTGCTTTGTGCCTTTCCTGGGACAGAAGTATCAGATTCCGATGCACCCTTTCAGGTTTACTGTATCACTTCGACCTTCAAATCAACGATGAGACACAGAAATTGCATCGATATTGAATACAAATGGCAAAATGTCGACTTATTTACAAGAGGAGTAACTCTTCTAATAGTTCGTGTTTGAGCCTTTCCTGGGACAGCAGTATTAGCTTCCGATGCACCATTGCAGGTTTACTGTATCCTTTGGACATTCAAATCAACGATGAAACACAGCAATTGCATCGATATTGAATAGAAAAGGCAAAATGTTGACTTATTTACAAGAGGAGAAACTCTTCTAATAGTTCGTGCTTTGAGCCTTTTCTGGGACAGCAGTATTAGATTCCGATGCACCATTGCAGGTTAACTGTATCCCTTAAACCTTAAAATCAACGATGAAACACAGAAATTGCATCGATATTGAATACAAAAGGCAAAATGTCGACTTATTTACAAGTGGAGTAACTCTTTTAATAGTTCGTGCTTTGAGCCTTTCCTGGGACAGCAGTATTAGATTCCGATGTACCATTGCAGGATTACTGTATCCCTTGGACCTTCAAATCTACGATGGAACACAGAAATTGCATCGATATTGAATACAAAAGGGAAAATATCGACTTATTTATATGAGGAGTAACTCTTTCAATAGTTCGTGCTTTGTGCTCTTCCTGGGACAGAAGTATCAAATTCCGATGCACCCTTTCAGGTTTACTGTATCCCTTCGACCCTCAAATCAACGATGAGACACAGAAATTGCATCGATATTGAATACAAAAGGCAAAATGTCGACTTATTTACAAGAGGAGTAACTCTTCTAATAGTTCGTGTTTGAGCCTTTCCTGGGACAGCAGTATTAGCTTCCGATGCACCATTGCAGGTTTACTGTATCCCTTGGACCTTCAAATCAACGATGAAAGACAGCAATTGCATCGATATTGAATAGAAAAGCAAAATGTTGACTTATTTACAAGAGGAGTAACTCTTCTAATAGTTCGTGCTTTGAGCCTTTCCTGGGACAGCAGTATTAGATTCCGATGTACCATTGCAGGATTACTGTACCCCTTGGACCTTCAAATCAACGATGGAACACAGAAATTGCATCGATATTGAATACAAAAGGCAAAATGTCGACTTATTTATATCAGGAGTAACTCTTTCAATAGTTCGTGCTTTGTGCCTTTCCTGGGACAGAAGTATCAGATTCCGATGCACCCTCTCAGGTTTACTGTATCCCTTCGACCTTCAAATCAACGATGAGACACAGAAATTGCATCGATATTGAATACAAAAGGCAAAATTTCGACCTATTTACAAGAGGAGTAACTCTTCTAATAGTTCGAGTTTGAGCCTTTCCTGGGACAGCAGTATTAGCTTCCGATGCACCATTGCAGGTTTACTGTATCCCTTGGACCTTCAAATCAACGATGAAACACAGCAATTGCATCGATATTGAATAGAAAAGGCAAAATGTTGACTTATTTACAAGAGGTGTAACTCTTCTAATGGTTCGTGCTTTGAGCCTTTCCTGGGAGAGCAGTATTAGATTCCGATGCACCATTGCAGGTTTACTGTATCCCTTGGACCTTCAAATCAACGATGAAACACAGCAATTGCATCGATATTGAATAGAAAAGGCAAAATGTTGACTTATTTACAAGAGGGGTAACTCTTCTAATAGTTCGTGCTTTGAGCCTTTCCTGGGACAGCAATATTAGATTCCTATGTACCATTGCAGGATTACTGTATCCCTTGGACCTTCAAATCAACGATGGAACACAGAAATTGCATCGATATTGAATACAAAAGGCAAAATGTCGACTTATTTATATGAGGAGTAACATTTCAATAGTTCGTGCTTTGTGCCTTTCCTGGGACAGAAGTATCAGATTCCGATGCACCCTTTCAGGTTTACTGTATCACTTCGACCTTCAAATCAACGATGAGACACAGAAATTGCATCGATATTGAATACAAATGGCAAAATGTCGACTTATTTACAAGAGGAGTAACTCTTCTAATAGTTCGTGTTTGAGCCTTTCCTGGGACAGCAGTATTAGCTTCCGATGCACCATTGCAGGTTTACTGTATCCTTTGGACCTTCAAATCAACGATGAAACACAGCAATTGCATCGATATTGAATAGAAAAGGCAAAATGTTGACTTATTTACAAGAGGAGAAACTCTTCTAATAGTTCGTGCTTTGAGCCTTTTCTGGGACAGCAGTATTAGATTCCGATGCACCATTGCAGGTTAACTGTATCCCTTAAACCTTAAAATCAACGATGAAACACAGAAATTGCATCGATATTGAATACAAAAGGCAAAATGTCGACTTATTTACAAGTGGAGTAACTCTTTTAATAGTTCGTGCTTTGAGCCTTTCCTGGGACAGCAGTATTAGATTCCGATGTACCATTGCAGGATTACTGTATCCCTTGGACCTTCAAATCTACGATGGAACACAGAAATTGCATCGATATTGAATACAAAAGGGAAAATATCGACTTATTTATATGAGGAGTAACTCTTTCAATAGTTCGTGCTTTGTGCTCTTCCTGGGACAGAAGTATCAAATTCCGATGCACCCTTTCAGGTTTACTGTATCCCTTCGACCTTCAAATCAACGATGAGACACAGAAATTGCATCGATATTGAATACAAAAGGCAAAATGTCGACTTATTTACAAGAGGAGTAACTCTTCTAATAGTTCGTGTTTGAGCCTTTCCTGGGACAGCAGTATTAGCTTCCGATGCACCATTGCAGGTTTACTGTATCCCTTGGACCTTCAAATCAACGAAAAAAGACAGCAATTGCATCGATATTGAATAGAAAAGCAAAATGTTGACTAATTTACAAGAGGAGTAACTCTTCTAATAGTTCGTGCTTTGAGCCTTTCCTGGGACAGCAGTATTAGATTCCGATGTACCATTGCAGGATTACTGTACCCCTTGGACCTTCAAATCAACGATGGAACACAGAAATTGCATCGATATTGAATACAAAAGGCAAAATGTCGACTTATTTATATGAGGTGAACTCTTTCAATAGTTCGTGTTTTGTGCCTTTCCTGGGACAGCAGTATCAGATTCTGATGCACCCTTTCAGGTTTACTGTATCCCTTGGACCTTCAAATCAACGATGAGACACAGAAATTGCATCGATATTGAATACAAAAAGCAAAATGTCGACTTATTTACAAGAGGAGTAACTCTTCTAATAGTTCGTGTTTGAGCCTTTCCTGGGACAGCAGTATTAGATTCCGATGCACCATTGCAGGTTTACTGTATCCCTTGGACCTTCAAATCAACGATGAAACACAGGAATTGCATCGATATTGAATACAAAAGGCAAAATGTTGACTTATTTACAAGAGGAGTAACTCTTCTAATAGTCGTGCTTTGAGCCTTTCCTGGGACAGCAGTATTAGATTCCGATGCACCATTGCAGGTTAAGAGTATCCCTTGGACCTTCAAATCAACGATGAAGCACAGAAATTGCATCGATATTAAATACAAAAGGCAAAATGTCGACTTATTTACAAGAGGAGTCACTCTTGTAATAGTTCGTGCTTTGAGCCTTTCCTGGGACAGGAGTATTAGATTCCGATGTACCATTGCAGGTTTACTGTATCCATTGCACCTTCAAATCAACGATGAAACACAGAAATTGCATCAATATTGAAAACAAAAGGCAAAATATCGACTTATTTATAAGAGGAGTAACTCTTCTAATAGTTAGTGTTTGAGCCTTTCCTGGGACAGAATTATTAGATTCCGATGCACCATTGAAGATTTACTGTATCCCCAGGACCTTCAAATCACCGATGAAACACAGAAATTGCATCGACATTGATTACAAAAGGCAAAATGTCGACTTATTTACAAGAGGAGTAACTCTTCAAATAGTTCGTGCTTTGAGCATTTCCTGGGACAGCAGCAATAGATTCCGATGCACCATTGCAGGTTTACTGTATCCCTTGGACCTTCAAATCAACGATGAAACACAGAAATTGCATCGATATTGAATACAAAAGGCAAGATGTCGACTTATTTATAAGAGGAGTAACTCTTCTAAAAGTTCGTGCTTTGAGCCTTTCCTGGGACAGCAGTATTAGATTCCGATGCACCATTGCAGGTTAACGGTATCCTTTGGACCTTCAAATCAACGAAGAAACACAGAAATTTCATCGATATTGAATACAAAAGGCAAAATGTCGACTTATTTATAAGAGGAATAACTCTTCTAATAGTTCGTGCTTTGAGACTTTCCTCGGACACCAGTATTAGATTCCGATGCACCATTGCAGAATTACTGTAACCCTTGGACCTTCAAATCAACAAAGTAACACAGAAATTGCATCGATATTGAATACAAAAGGCAAAATGTCGACTTATTTACAAGAGGAGTAACTCTTCTAATAGTTCGTGTTTGAGCCTTTCCTGGGACAGAAGTATTAGATTCCGATGCACCATTGCAGGTTTACTGTATCCCTTGGACCTTCAAATCAACGATGAAACACAGAAATTGCATCGATATTGAATACAAAAGGCAAAATGTTGACTTATTTACAAGAGGAGTAACTCTTCTAATAGTTCGTGATTTGAGCCTTTCCTGGGACAGGAGTATTAGATTCCGATGCACCATTGCAGGTTTACTATATCCATTGGACCTTCAAATCAACGATGAAACACAGAAATTGCATCGATATTGAATAAAAAAGGCAAAATGTCGACTTATTTACAACAAGAGTAACTCTTCTAATAGTTCGTGCTTTGAGCCTTTCCTGGGACAGCAGTATTAGATTCCGATGCGCCATTGCAGGATTACTGTATCCATTGCACCTTCAAATCAACGATGAAACACAGTAATTGCATCGATATTGAATACAATATGCAAAATGTCGACTTATTTCTAAGAGGAGTAACTCTTCTAGTAGTTCGTGTTTTGAGCCTTTCCTGGGACAGCAGTATTAGATTCCGATGCACCATTGCAGGGCTACTGTATCCCTTGGACCTTCAAATCAACGATGAAACACAGCAATTGCATCGATATTGAATATAAAAGGCAAAATGTTGACTTATTTACAAGAGGAGCACCTCTTTTAATAGTCCGTGCTTTGAGCCTTTCCTGGGACAGCAGTATTAAATTCCGATGCACCATTGCAGGATTACTGTATCCCTTGGACCTACAAATCAACGATGGAACACAGAAATTGCATCGATATTGAATACAAAATGCAAAATGTCGACTTATTTATATGAGGAGAAACTCTTTCTATAGTTCGTGATTTGTGCCTTTCCTGGGACAGCAGTATCAGATTCCGATGCACCCTTTCAGGTTTACTGTATCCCTTGGACCTTCAAATCAACGATGAAACACAGAAATTGCATCGATATTGAATACAAAAGGCAAAATGTTGACTTATTTACAAGAGGAGTAACTCTTCTAATAGTTCGTGCTTTGAGCCTTTCCTGGGACAGCAGTATTAGATTCCGATGCACCATTGCAGGTTTACTGTATCCATTGCACCTTCAAATCAACGATGAAACACAGAAATTGCATCGATATTGAATACAAAAGGCAAAATGTCGACTTATTTATAAGAGGAGTAACTCTTCTATTAGTTCGTGCTTTGAGCCTTTCCTGGGACAGCAGTGTTAGATTCCGATGCACCATTGCAGGTTTACTGTATCCCTTGGACCATCAAATCAACGATGAAACACAGAAATTGCATCTATATTGAATACAAAAGGCAAAATGTCGACTTATTTATATGAGGAGTAACTCTTTCAATAGTTCGTGCTTTGTGCCTTTCCTGGGACAGAAGTATCAGATTCCGATGCACCCTCCCAGGTTTACTGTATCCCTTCGACCTTCAAATCAACGATGAGACACAGAAATTGCTTCGATATTGAATACAAAAGGCAAAATTTCGACTTATTTACAAGAGGAGTAACTCTTCTAATAGTTCGAGTTTGAGCCTTTCCTGGGACAGCAGTATTAGCTTCCGATGCACCATTGCAGGTTTACTGTATCCCTTGGACCTTCAAATCAACGATGAAACACAGCAATTGCATCGATATTGAATAGAAAAGGCAAAATAATGACTTATTTTCAAGAGGTGTAACTCCTCTAATAGTTCGTGCTTTTAGCCTTTCCTGGGACAGCAGTATTAGATTCCGATGCACCATTCCAGGTTTACTGTATACCTTGGACCTTCAAATCAACGATGAAACACATCAATTGCATCGATATTGAATAGAAAAGGCAAAATGTTGACTTATTTACAAGTGGAGTAACTCTTCTAATAGTTCGTGCTTTGAGCCTTTCCTGGGACAGCAGTATTAGATTCCGATGTACCATTGCAGGATTACTGTATCCCTTGGACCTTCAAATCAACGATGGAACACAGAAATTGCATCGATATTGAATACAAAAGGCAACATGTCGACTTATTTATATGAGGAGTAACTCTTTCAATAGTTCGTGCTTTGTGCCTTTCCTGGGACAGAAGTATCAGATTCCGATGCACCCTTTCAGGTTTACTGTATCCCTTCGACCTTCAAATCAACGATGAGACACAGAAATTGCATCGATATTGAATACAAAAGGCAAAATGTCGACTTATTTACAAGAGGAGTAACTCTTCTAATAGTTCGTGTTTGAGCCTTTCCTGGGACAGCAGTATTAGCTTCCGATGCACCATTGCAGGTTTACTGTATCCCTTGGACCTTCAAATCAACGATGAAACACAGCAATTGCATCGATATTGAATAGAAAAGGCAAAATGTTGACTTATTTACAAGAGGAGTAACTCTTCTAATAGTTCGTGCTTTGAGCCTTTCCTGGGACAGCAGTATTAGATTCTGATGCACCATTGCAGGTTAACTGTATCCCTTAAACCTTAAAATCAACGATGAAACAAAGAAATTGCATCGATATTGAATACAAAAGGCAAAATGTCGACATATTTACAAGAGGAGTAACTCTTCTAATAGTTCGTGCTTTGAGCCTTTCCTGGGACAGCAGTATTAGATTCCGATGTACCATTGCAGGATTACTGTATCCCTTGGACCTTCAAATCAACGATGGAACACAGAAATTGCATCGATATTGAATACAAAACCCAAAATGTCGACTTATTTATATGAGGAGTAACTCTTTCAATAGTTCGTGCTTTGTGCCATTCCTGGGACAGAAGTATCAGATTCCGATGCACCCTTTCAGGTTTACTGTATCCCTTCGACCTTCAAATCAACGATGAGACACAGAAATTGCATCGATATTGAATACAAAAGGCAAAATGTCGACTTATTTACAAGAGGAGTAACTCTTCTAATAGTTCGTGTTTGAGCCTTTCCTGGGACAGCAGTATTAGCTTCCGATGCACCATTGCAGGTTTACTGTATCCCTTGGACCTTCAAATCAACGATGAAACACAGCAATTGCATCGATATTGAATAGAAAAGGCAATATGTTGACTTATTTACAAGAGGAGAAACTCTTCTAATAGTACGTGCTTTGAGCCTTTTCTGGGACAGCAGTATTAGATTCCGATGCACCATTGCAGGTTAACTGTATCCCTTAAACCTTAAAATCAACGATGAAACACAGAAATTGCATCGATATTGAATACAAAAGGCAAAATGTCGACATATTTACAAGAGGAGTAACTCTTCTAATAGTTCGTGCTTTGAGCCTTTCCTGGGACAGCAGTATTAGATTCCGATGTACCATTGCAGGATTACTGTATCCCTTGGACCTTCAAATCAACGATGGAACACAGAAATTGCATTGATATTGAATTCAAAACGCAAAATGTCGACTTATTTATATGAGGAGTAACTCTTTCAATAGTTCGTGCTTTGTGCCATTCCTGGGACAGAAGTATCAGATTCCGATGCACCCTTTCAGGTTTACAGTATCCCTTCGACCTTCAAATCAACGATGAGACACTGAAATTGCATCGATATTGAATACAAAAGGCAAAATGTCGACTTATTTACAAGAGGAGTAACTCTTCTAATAGTTCGTGTTTGAGCCTTTCCTGGGACAGCAGTATTAGCTTCCGATGCACCATTGCAGGTTTACTGTATCCCTTGGACCTTCAAATCAACGATGAAACACAGCAATTGCATCGATATTGAATAGAAAAGGCAAAATGTCGACTTATTTACAACAGGAGTAACTCTTCTAATAGTTCGTGCTTTGAGCCTTTCCTGGGACAGCAGTATCAGATTCCGATGCACCACTGCAGGATTACTGTATCCATTGCACCTTCAAATCAACGATGAAACACAGAAATTGCATCGATATTGAATACAAAATGCAAAATGTCGACTTATTTCTAAGAGGAGTAACTCTTCTAGTAGTTCGTGCTTTGAGCCTTTCCTGGGACAGCAGTATTAGATTCCGATGCACCATTGCAGGGCTACTGTATCCCTTGGACCTTCAAATCAACGATGAAACACAGCAATTGCATCGATATTGAATAGAAAAGGCAAAATGTTGACTTATTTACAAGAGGAGAAACTCTTCTAATAGTACGTGCTTTGAGCCTTTTCTGGGACAGCAGTATTAGATTCCGATGCACCATTGCAGGTTAACTGTATCCCTTAAACCTTAAAATCAACGATGAAACACAGAAATTGCATCGATATTGAATACAAAAGGCAAAATGTCGACATATTTACAAGAGGAGTAACTCTTCTAATAGTTCGTGCTTTGAGCCTTTCCTGGGACAGCAGTATCAGATTCCGATGTACCATTGCAGGATTACTGTATCCCTTGGACCTTCAAATCAACGATGGAACACAGAAATTGCATCGATATTGAATACAAAACGCAAAATGTCGACTTATTTATATGAGGAGTAACTCTTTCAATAGTTCGTGCTTTGTGCCATTCCTGGGACAGAGGTATCAGATTCCGATGCACCCTTTCAGGTTTACTGTATCCCTTCGACCTTCAAATCAACGATGAGACACAGAAATTGCATCGATATTGAATACAAAAGGCAAAATGTCGACCTATTTACAAGAGGAGTAACTCTTCTAATGGTTCGTGTTTGAGCCTTTCCTGGGACAGCAGTATTAGCTTCCGATGCACCATTGCAGGTTTACTGAATCCCTTGGACCTTCAAATCAACGATGAAACACAGCAATTGCATCGATATTGAATAGAAAAGGCAAAATGTCGACTTATTTACAACAGGAGTAACTCTTCTAATAGTTCGTGCTTTGAGCCTTTCCTGGGACAGCAGTATTAGATTCCGATGCACCATTGCAGGATTACTGTATCCATTGCACCTTCAAATCAACGATGAAACACAGAAATTGCATCGATATTGAATACAAAATGCAAAATGTCGACTTATTTCTAAGAGGAGTAACTCTTCTAGTAGTTCGTGCTTTGAGCCTTTCCTGGGACAGCAGTATTAAATTCCGATGCACCATTGCAGGATTACTGTATCCCTTGGACCTACAAATCAACGATGGAACACAGAAATTGCATCGATATTGAATACAAAATGCAAAATGTCGACCTATTTATATGAGGAGAAACTCTTTCTATAGTTCGTGATTTGTGCCTTTCCTGGGACAGCAGTATCAGATTCCGATGCACCCTTTCAGGTTTACTGTATCCCTTGGACCTTCAAATCAACGATGAAACACAGAAATTGCATCGATATTGAATACAAAAGGCAAAATGTTGACTTATTTACAAGAGGAGTAACTCTTCTAATAGTTCGAGTTTGAGCCTTTCCTGGGACAGCAGTATTAGCTTCCGATGCACCATTGCAGGTTTACTGTATCCCTTGGACCTTCAAATCAACGATGAAACACAGCAATTGCATCGATATTGAATAGAAAAGGCAAAATGTTGACTTATTTACAAGAGGTGTAACTCTTCTAATAGTTCGTGCTTTGAGCCTTTACTGGGACAGCAGTATTAGATTCCGATGCACCATTCCAGGTTTACTGTATCCCTTGGACCTTCAAATCAACGATGAAACACAGCAATTGCATCGATATTGAATAGAAAAGGCAAAATGTTGACTTATTTACAAGAGGAGTAACTCTTCTAATAGTTCGTGTTTGAGCCTTTCCTGGGACAGCAGTATTAGATTCCGATGTACCATTGCAGGATTACTGTATCCCTTGGACCTTCAAATCAACGATGGAACACAGTAATTGCAACGATATTGAATACAAAACGCAAAATGTCGACTTATTTATATGAGGAGTAACTCTTTCAATAGTTCGTGCTTTGTGCCATTCCTGGGACAGAAGTATCAGATTCCGATGCACCCTTTCTGGTTTACTGTATCCCTTCGACCTTCAAATCAACGATGAGACACAGAAATTGCATCGATATTGAATACAAAAGGCAAAATGTCGACTTATTTACAAGAGGAGTAACTCTTCTAATAGTTCGTGTTTGAGCCTTTCCTGGGACAGCTGTATTAGCTTCCGATGCACCATTGCAGGTTTACTGTATCCCTTGGACCTTCAAATCAACGATGAAACACAGCAATTGCATCGATATTGAATAGAAAAGGCAAAATGTTGACTTATTTACAAGAGGAGAAACTCTTCTAATAGTACGTGCTTTGACCCTTTTCTGGGACAGCAGTATTAGATTCCGATGCACCATTGCAGGTTAACTGTATCCCTTAAACCTTAAAATCAACGATGAAACACAGAAATTGCATCGATATTGAATACAAAAGGCAAAATGTCGAATTATTTACAAGAGGAGTAACTCTTTTAATAGCTCGTGCTTTGAGCATTTCCTGGGACAGCAGTATTAGATTCCGATGTACCATTGCAGGATTACTGTATCCCTTGGACCTTCAAATCAACGATGGAACACAGAAATTGCATCGATATTGAATACAAAAGGCAAAATATCGACTTATTTATATGAGGAGTAACTCTTCTAATAGTTCGTGTTTGAGCCTTTCCTGGGACAGCAGTATTAGCTTCCGATGCACCATTGCAGGTTTACTGTATCCCTTGGACCTTCAAATCAACGATGAAACACAGCAATGGCATCGATATTGAATAGAAAAGGCAAAATGTTGACTTATTTACAAGAAGAGTAACTCTTCTAATAATTCGTGCTTTGAGCCTTTCCTGGGACAGCAGTATTAGATTCCGATGTACCATTGCAGGATTACTGTATCCCTTGGACCTTCAAATCAACGATGGAACACAGAAATTGCATCGATATTGAATACAAAAGGCAACATGTCGACCTATTTATATGAGGAGTAACTCTTTCAATAGTTCGTGCTTTGTGCCTTTCCTGGGACAGAAGTATCAGATTCCGATGCACCCTTTCAGGTTTACTGTATCCCTTCGACCTTCAAATCAACGATGAGACACAGAAATTGCATCGATATTGAATACAAAAGGCAAAATGTCGACTTATTTACAAGAGGAGTAACTCTTCTAATAGTTCGTGTTTGAGCCTTTCCTGGGACAGCAGTATTAGCTTCCGATGCACCATTGCAGGTTTACTGTATCCCTTGGACCTTCAAATCAACGATGAAACACAGCAATTGCATCGTTATTGAATAGAAAAGGCAAAATGTTGACTTATTTACAAGAGGAGAAACTCTTGTAATAGTACGTGCTTTGAGCCTTTTCTGGGACAGCAGTATTAGATTCCGATGCACCATTGCAGATTAACTGTATCCCTTAAACCTTAAAATCAACGATGAAACACAGAAATTGCATCGATATTGAATACAAAAGGCAAAATGTCGAATTATTTACAAGAGGAGTAACTCTTTTAATAGTTCGTGCTTTGAGCCTTTCCTGGGACAGCAGTATTAGATTCCGATGTACCATTGCAGGATTACTGTATCCCTTGGACCTTCAAATCAACGATGGAACACAGAAATTGCATCGATATTGAATACAAAAGGCAAAATGTCGACTTATTTGTATGAGGAGTAACATTTCAATAGTTCGTGCTTTGTGCCTTTCCTGGGACAGAAGAATCAGATTCCGATGCACCCTTTCAGGTTTACTGTATCACTTCGACCTTCAAATCAACGATGAGACACAGAAATTGCATCGATATTGAATACAAATGGCAAAATGTCGACTTATTTACAAGAGGAGTAACTCTTCTAATAGTTCGTGTTTGAGCCTTTCCTGGGACAGCAGTATTAGCTTCCGATGCACCATTGCAGGTTTACTGTATCCCTTGGACCTTCAAATCAACGATGAAACACAGCAAATGCATCGATATTGAATAGAAAAGGCAAAATGTTGACTTATTTACAAGAGGAGAAACTCTTCTAATAGTTCGTGCTTTGAGCCTTTTCTGGGACAGCAGTATTAGATTCCGATGCACCATTGCAGGTTAACTGTATCCCTTAAACCTTAAAATCAACGATGAAACACAGAAATTGCATCGATATTGAATACAAAAGGCAAAATGTCGACTTATTTACAAGTGGAGTAACTCTTTAATAGTTCGTGCTTTGAGCCTTTCCTGGGACAGCAGTATTAGATTCCGATGTACCATTGCAGGATTACTGTATCCCTTGGACCTTCAAATCAACGATGGAACACAGAAATTGCATCGATATTGAATACAAAAGGGAAAATATCGACTTATTTATATGAGAAGTAACTCTTTCAATAGTTCGTGCTTTGTGCCTTTCCTGGGACAGAAGTATCAAATTCCGATGCACCCTTTCAGGTTTACTGTATCCCTTCGACCTTCAAATCAACGATGAGACACAGAAATTGCATCGATATTGAATACAAAAGGCAAAATGTCGACTTATTTAGAAGAGGAGTAACTCTTCTAATAGTTCGTGTTTGAGCCTTTCCTGGGACAGCAGTATTAGCTTCCGATGCACCATTGCAGGTTTACTGTATCCCTTGGACCTTCAAATCAACGATGAAAGACAGCAATTGCATCGATTTTGAATAGAAGAGGCAAAATGTTGACTTATTTACAAGAGGAGTAACTCTTCTAATATTTCGTGCTTTGAGCCTTTCCTGGGACAGCAGTATTAGATTCCGATGCACCATTGCAGGTTAAGTGTATCCCTTGGACATTCAAATCAACGATGAAACACAGAAATTGCATCGATATTGAATACAAAAGGCAAAATGTCGACTTATTTACAGGAGGAGTAACTCTTCTAATAGTTCGTGTTTAAACCTTTCCTGGGACAGCAGTATTAGATTCCGAGGCACCATTGCAGGTTTACTGTATCCCTTGGACCTTCAAATCAACGATGAAACACAGCAATTGCATCGATATTGAATACAAAAGGCAAAATGTTGACTTATTTACAAGAGGAGCAACTCTTTTAATAGTCCGTGCTTTGAGCCTTTCCTGGGACAGCAGTATTAAATTCCGATGCACCATTGCAGGATTACTGTATCCCTTGGACCTACAAATCAACGATGGAACACAGAAATTGCATCGATATTGAATACAAAATGCAAAATTTCGACTTATTTATATGAGGAGAAACTCTTCCTATAGTTCGTGATTTGTGCCTTTCCTGGGACAGCAGTATCAGATTCCGATGCACATTTTCAGGTTTACTGTATCCCTTGGACCTTCAAATCAACGATGAAACACAGAAATTGCATCGATATTGAATACAAAAGGCAAAATGTTGACTTATTTACAAGAGGAGTAACTCTTCTAATAGTTCGTGCTTTGAGCCTTTCCTGGGACAGCAGTATTAGATTCCGATGCACGATTGCAGGTTTACTGTATCCATTGCACCTTCAAATCAACGATGAAACACAGAAATTGCATCGATATTGAATACAAAAGGCAAAATGTCGACTTATTTATAAGAGGAGTAACTCTTCTATTAGTTCGTAATTGAGCCTTTCCTGGGACAGCAGTATTAGATTCCGATGCACCATTGCAGGTTTACTGTATCCCTTGGACCATCAAATCAACGATGAAACACAGAAATTGCATCTATATTGAATACAAAAGGCAAAATGTCGACTTATTTATATGAGGAGTAACTCTTTCAATAGTTCGTGCTTTGTGCCTTTCCTGGGACAGAAGTATCAGATTCCGATGCACCCTTTCAGGTTTACTGTATCCCTTCGACCTTCAAATCAACGATGAGACACAGAAATTGCATCGATATTGAATACAAAAGGCAAAATGTCGACTTATTTACAAGAGGAGTAACTCTTCTAATAGTTCGTGTTTGAGCCTTTCCTGGGACAGCAGTATTAGCTTCCGATGCACCATTGCAGGTTTACTGTATCCCTTGGACCTTCAAATCAACGATGAAACACAGCAATTGCATCGATATTGAATAGAAAAGGCAAAATGTTGACTTATTTACAAGAGGAGTAACTCTTCTAATAGTTCGTGCTTTGAGCCTTTCCTGGGACAGCAGTATTAGATTCCGATGCACCATTGCAGGTTAACTGTATCCCTTAAACCTTAAAATCAACGATGAAACAAAGAAATTGCATCGATATTGAATACAAAAGGCAAAATGTCGACATATTTACAAGAGGAGTAACTCTTCTAATAGTTCGTGCTTTGAGCCTTTCCTGGGACAGCAGTATTAGATTCCGATGTACTATTGCAGGATTACTGTATCCCTTGGACCTTCAAATCAACGATGGAACACAGAAATTGCATCGATATTGAATACAAAACGCAAAATGTCGACTTATTTATATGAGGAGTAACTCTTCTAATAGTTCGTGTTTGAGCCTTTCCTGGGACAGCAGTATTAGCTTCCGATGCACCATTGCAGGTTTACTGTATCCCTTGGACCTTCAAATCAACGATGAAACACAGAAATTGCATCGATATTGAATAGAAAAGGCAAAATGTTGACTTATTTACAAGAGGAGTAACTCTTCTAATAGTTCGTGCTTTGAGCCTTTCCTGGGACAGCAGTATTAGATTCCGATGTACCATTGCAGGATTACTGTATCCCTTGGACCTTCAAATCAACGATGGAACACAGAAATTGCATCGATATTGAATACAAAAGGCAACATGTCGACTTATTTATATGAGGAGTAACTCTTTCAATAGTTCGTGCTTTGTGCCTTTCCTGGGACAGAAGTATCAGATTCCGATGCACCCTTTCAGGTTTACTGTATCCCTTCGACCTTCAAATCAACGATGAGACACAGAAATTGCATCGATATTGAATACAAAAGGCAAAATGTCGACTTATTTACAAGAGGAGTAACTCTTCTAATAGTTAGTGTTTGAGCCTTTCCTGGGACAGCAGTATTAGCTTCCGATGCACCATTGCAAGTTTACTGTATCCCTTGGACCTTCAAATCAACGATGAAACACAGCAATTGCATCGATATTGAATAGAAAAGGCAAAATGTTGACTTATTTACAAGAGGAGTAACTCTTCTAATAGTTCGTGCTTTGAGCCTTTCCTGGGACAGCAGTATTAGATTACGATGCACCATTGGAGGTTAACTGTATCCCTTAAACCTTAAAATCAACGATGAAACAAAGAAATTACTTCGATATTGAATACAAAAGGCAAAATGTCGACATATTTACAAGAGGAGTAACTCTTCTAATAGTTCGTGCTTTGAGCCTTTCCTGGGACAGCAGTATTAGATTCCGATGTACCATTGCAGGATTACTGTATCCCTTGGACCTTCAAATCAACGATGGAACACAGAAATTGCATCGAAATTGAATACAAAAGGCAAAATGTCGACTTATTTATATGAGGAGTAACTCTTACAATAGTTCGTGCTTTGTGCCTTTCCTGGGACAGAAGTATCAGATTCCGATGCACCCTTTCAGGTTTACTGTATCCCTTCGACCTTCAAATCAACGATGAGACACAGAAATTGCATCGATATTGAATACAAAAGGCAGAGTAACTCTTCTAATAGGTCGTGTTTGAGCCTTTCCTGGGACAGCAGTATTAGCTTCCGATGCACCATTGCAGGTTTACTGTATCCCTTGGACCTTCAAATCAACGATGAAACACAGCAATTGCATCGTTATTGAATAGAAATGGCAAAATGTTGACTTATTTACAAGAGGAGAAACTCTTCTAATAGTACGTGCTTTGAGCCTTTTCTGGGACAGCAGTATTAGATTCCGATGCACCATTGCAGGTTAACTGTATCCCTTAAACCTTAAAATCAACGATGAAACACAGAAATTGCATCGATATTGAATACAAAAGGCAAAATGTCGAATTATTTACAAGAGGAGTACTCTTTTAATAGTTCGTGCTTTGAGCCTTTCCTGGGACAGCAGTATTAGATTCCGATGTACCATTGCAGGATTACTGTATCCCTTGGACCTTCAAATCAACGATGGAACACAGAAATTGCATCGAAATTGAATACAAAAGGCAAAATGTCGACTTATTTATATGAGGAGTAACTCTTTCAATAGTTCGTGCTTTGTGCCTTTCCTGGGACAGAAGTATCAGATTCCGATGCACCCTTTCAGGTTTACTGTATCCCTTCGACCTTCAAATCAACGATGAGACACAGAAATTGCATCGATATTGAATACAAAAGGCAAAATGTCGACTTATTTACAAGAGGAGTAACTCTTCTAATAGTTCGTGTTTGAGCCTTTCCTGGGACAGCAGTATTAGCTTCCGATGCACCATTGCAAGTTTACTGTATCCCTTGGACCTTCAAATCAACGATGAAACACAGCAATTGCATCGATATTGAATAGAAAAGGCAAAATGTTGACTTATTTACAAGAGGAGTAACTCTTCTAATAGTTCGTGATTTGAGCCTTTCCTGGGACAGCAGTATTAGATTCCGATGCACCATTGCAGGTTACCTGTATCCCTTAAACCTTAAAATCAACGATGAAACAAAGAAATTGCATCGATATTGAATACAAAAGGCAAAATGTCGACATATTTACAAGAGGAGTAACTCTTCTAATAGTTCGTGCTTTGAGCCTTTCCTGGGACAGCAGTATTAGATTCCGATGTACCACTGCAGGATTACTGTATCCCTTGGACCTTCAAATCAACGATGGAACACAGAAATTGCATCGATATTGAATACAAAACGCAAAATGTCGACTTATTTATATGAGGAGTAACTCTTTCAACAGTTCGTGCTTTGTGCCATTCCTGGGACAGAAGTATCAGATTCCGATGCACCCTTTCAGGTTTACTGTATCCCTTCGACCTTCAAATCAACGATGAGACACATAAATTGCATCGATATTGAATACAAAAGGCAGAGTAACTCTTCTAATAGGTCGTGTTTGAGCCTTTCCTGGGGCAGCAGTATTAGCTTCCGATGCACCATTGCAGGTTTACTGTATCCCTTGGACCTTCAAATCAACGATGAAACACAGCAATTGCATCGTTATTGAATAGAAAAGGCAAAATGTTGACTTATTTACAAGAGGAGAAACTCTTCTAATAGTACGTGCTTTGAGCCTTTTCTTGGACAGCAGTATTAGATTCCAATGCACCATTGCAGGTTAACTGTATCCCTTAAACCTTAAAATCAACGATGAAACACAGAAATTGCATCGATATTGAATACAAAAGGCAAAATGTCGAATTATTTACAAGAGGAGTAACTCTTTTAATAGTTCGTGCTTTGAGCCTTTCCTGGGACAGCAGTATTACATTCCGATGTACCATTGCAGGATTACTGTATCCCTTGGACCTTCAAATCAACGATGGAACACAGAAATTGCATCGAAATTGAATACAAAAGGCAAAATGTCGACTTATTTATATGAGGAGTAACTCTTTCAATAGTTCGTGCTTTGTGCCTTTCCTGGGACAGAAGTATCAGATTCCGATGCACCCTTTCAGGTTTACTGTATCCCTTCGACCTTCAAATCAACGATGAGACACAGAAATTGCATCGATATTGAATACAAAAGGCAGAGTAACTCTTCTAATAGGTCGTGTTTGAGCCTTTCCTGGGAAAGCAGTATTAGCTTCCGATGCACCATTGCAGGTTTACTGTATCCCTTGGACCATCAAATCAACGATGAAACACAGCAATTGCATCGTTATTGAATAGAAAAGGCAAAATGTTGACTTATTTACAAGAGGAGAAACTCTTCTAATAGTACGTGCTTTGAGCCTTTTCTGGGACAGCAGTATTAGATTCCGATGCACCATTGCAGGTTAACTGTATCCCTTAAACCTTAAAATCAACGATGAAACACAGAAATTGCATCGATATTGAATACAAAAGGCAAAATGTCGAATTATTTACAAGAGGAGTAACTCTTTTAATATTTCGTGCTTTGAGCCTTTCCTGGGACAGCAGTATTAGATTCCGATGTACCATTGCAGGATTACTGTATCCCTTGGACCTTCAAATCAACGATGGAACACAGAAATTGCATCGAAATTGAATACAAAAGGCAAAATGTCGACTTATTTACAAGAGGAGTAACTCTTTCAATAGTTCGTGCTTTGTGCCTTTCCTGGGACAGCAGTATCAGATTCCGATGCACCCTTTCAGGTTTACTGTATCCCTTGGACCTTCAAATCAACGATGAAACACAGAAATTGCATCGATATTGAATACAAAAGGCAAAATGTTGACTTATTTACAAGAGGAGTAACTCTTCTAATAGTTCGTGCTTTGAGCCTTTCCTGGGACAGCAGTATTAGATTCCGATGCACCATTGCAGGTTTACTGTATCCATTGCACCTTCAAATCAACGATGAAACACAGAAATTGCATCGATATTGAATACAAAAGGCAAAATGTCGACTTATTTATAAGAGGAGTAACTCTTCTATTAGTTCGTGCTTTGAGCCTTTCCTGGGACAGCAGTATTAGATTCCGATGCACCATTGCAGGTTTACTGTATCCCTTGGACCATCAAATCAACGATGAAACACAGAAATTGCATCTATATTGAATACAAAAGGCAAAATGTCGAATTATTTATATGAGGAGTAACTCTTTCAATAGTTCGTGCTTTGTGCCTTTCCTGGGACAGAAGTATCAGATTCCGATGCACCCTTTCAGGTTTACTGTATCCCTTCGACCTTCAAATCAACGATGAGACACAGAAATTGCATCGATATTGAATACAAAAGGCAAAATGTCGACTTATTTACAAGAGGAGTAACTCTTCTAATAGTTCGTGTTTGAGCCTTTCCTGGGACAGCAGTATTAGCTTCCGATGCACCATTGCAGGTTTACTGTATCCCTTGGACCTTCAAATCAACGATGAAACACAGCAATTGCATCGATATTGAATAGAAAAGGCAAAATGTTGACTTATTTACAAGAGGAGTAACTCTTCTAATAGTTCGTGCTTTGAGCCTTTCCTGGGACAGCAGTATTAGATTCCGATGCACCATTGCAGGTTAACTGTATCCCTTAAACCTTAAAATCAACGATGAAACAAAGAAATTGCATCGATATTGAATACAAAAGGCAAAATGTCGACATATTTACAAGAGGAGTAACTCTTCTAATAGTTCGTGCTTTGAGCCTTTCCTGGGACAGCAGTATTAGATTCCGATGTACCATTGCAGGATTACTGTATCCCTTGGACCTTCAAATCAACGATGGAACACAGAAATTGCATCGATATTGAATACAAAACGCAAAATGTCGACTTATTTATATGAGGAGGAACTCTTCTAATAGTTCGTGTTTGAGCCTTTCCTGGGACAGCAGTATTAGCTTCCGATGCACCATTGCAGGTTTACTGTATCCCTTGGACCTTCAAATCAACGATGAAACACAGCAATTGCATCGATATTGAATAGAAAAGGCAAAATGTTGACTTATTTACAAGAGGAGTAACTCTTCTAATAGTTCGTGCTTTGAGCCTTTCCTGGGACAGCAGTATTAGATTCCGATGTACCATTGCAGGATTACTGTATCCCTTGGACCTTCAAATCAACGATGGAACACAGAAATTGCATCGATATTGAATACAAAAGGCAACATGTCGACTTATTTATATCAGGAGTAACTCTTTCAATATTTCGTGCTTTGTGCCTTTCCTGGGACAGAAGTATCAGATTCCGATGCACCCTTTCAGGTTTACTGTATCCCTTCGACCTTCAAATCAACGATGAGACACAGAAATTGCATCGATATTGAATACAAAAGGCAAAATGTCGACTTATTTACAAGAGGAGTAACTCTTCTAATAGTTCGTGTTTGAGCCTTTCCTGGGACAGCAGTATTAGCTTCCGATGCACCATTGCAAGTTTACTGTATCCCTTGGACCTTCAAATCAACGATGAAACACAGCAATTGCATCGATATTGAATAGAAAAGGCAAAATGTTGACTTATTTACAAGAGGAGTAACTATTCTAATAGTTCGTGCTTTGAGCCTTTCCTGGGACAGCAGTATTAGATTCCGATGCACCATTGCAGGTTAACTGTATCCCTTAAACCTTAAAATCAACGATGAAACAAAGAAATTGCATCGATATTGAATACAAAAGGCAAAATGTCGACATATTTACAAGAGGAGTAACTCTTCTAATAGTTCGTGCTTTGAGCCTTTCCTGGGACAGCAGTATTAGATTCCGATGTACCATTGCAGGATTACTGTATCCCTTGAACCTTCAAATCAACGATGGAACACAGAAATTGCATCGATATTGAATACAAAACGCAAAATGTCGACTTATTTACAAGAGGAGTAACTCTTTTAATAGTTCGTGCTTTGAGCCTTTCCTGGGACAGCAGTATTAGATTCCGATGTACCATTGCAGGATTACTGTATCCCTTGGACCTTCAAATCAACGATGGAACACAGAAATTGCATCGAAATTGAATACAAATGGCAAAATGTCGACTTATTTACAAGAGGAGTAACTCTTCTAATAGTTCGTGCTTTAGCCTTTCCTGGGACAGCAGTATTAGCTTCCGATGCACCATTGCAGATTTACTGTATCCCTTGGACCTTCAAATCAACGATGAAACACAGCAATTGCATCGATATTGAATAGAAAAGGCAAAATGTTGACTTATTTACAAGAGGAGTAACTCTTCTAATAGTTCGTGCTTTGAGCCTTTCTTGGGACAGCAGTATTAGACTCCGATGTACCATTGCAGGATTACTGTACCCCTTGGACCTTCAAAATCAACGATGGAACACAGAAATTGCATCGATATTGAATACAAAAGGCAAAATGTCGACTTATTTATATGAGGTGAACTCTTTCAATAGTTCGTGTTTTGTGCCTATCCTGGGACAGCAGTATCAGATTCCGATGCACCCTTTCAGGTTTACTGTATCCCTTGGACCTTCAAATCAACGATGAAACACAGAAATTGCATCGATATTGAATACAAAAAGCAAAATGTCGACTTATTTACAAGAGGAGTAACTCTTCTAATAGTTCGTGTTTGAACCTTTCCTGGGACAGCAGTATTAGATTCCGATACACCATTGCAGGTTTACTGTATCCCTTGGACCTTCAAATCAACGATGAAACACAGGAATTGCATCGATACTGAATACAAAAGGCAAAATTTTGACTTATTTACAAGAGGAATAACTCTTCTAATGGTCGTGCTTTGAGCCTTTCCTGGGACAGCAGTATTAGATTCCGATGTACCATTGCAGGATTACTGTATCCCTTGGACCTTCAAATCAACGATGGAACACAGAAATTGCATCGATATTGAATACAAAACGCAAAATGTCGACTTATTTATATGAGGAGTAACTCTTTCAATAGTTCGTGCTTTGTGCCATTCCTGGGACAGAAGTATCAGATTCCGATGCACCCTTTCAGGTTTACTGTATCCCTTCGACCTTCAAATCAACGATGAGACACAGAAATTGCATCGATATTGAATGGAAAAGGCAAAATGTTGACTTATTTACAAGAGGAGTAACTCTTCTAATAGTTCGTGCTTTGAGCCTTTTCTGGGACAGCAGTATAAGATTCCGATGCACCATTGCAGGTTAACTGTATCCCTTAAACCTTAAAATCAACGATGAAACACAGAAATTGCATCGATATTGAATACAAAAGGCAAAATGTCGAATTATTTACAAGAGGAGTAACTCTTTTAATAGTTCGTGCTTTGAGCCTTTCCTGGGACAGCAGTATTAGATTCCGATGTACCATTGCAGGATTACTGTATCCCTTGGACCTTCAAATCAACGATGGAAACAGAAATTGCATCGATATTGAATACAAAAGGAAAAATATCGACTTATTTATATGAGGAGTAACTCTTCTAATAGTTCGTGTTTGAGCCTTTCCTGGGACAGCAGTATTAGCTTCCGATGCACCATTGCAGGTTTACTGTATCCCTTGGACCTTCAAATCAACGATGAAACACAGCAATTGCATCGATATTGAATAGAAAAGGCAAAATGTTGACTTATTTACAAGAGGAGTAACTCTTCTAATAGTTCGTGCTTTGAGCCTTTCCTGGGACAGCAGTATTAGATTCCGATGTACCATTGCAGGATTACTGTATCCCTTGGACCTTCAAATCAACGATGGAACACAGAAATTGCATCGATATTGAATACAAAAGGCAACATGTCGACTTATTTATATGAGGAGTAACTCTTTCAATAGTTCGTGCTTTGTGCCTTTCCAGGGACAGAAGTATCAGATTCCGATGCACCCTTTCAGGTTTACTGTATCCCTTCGACCTTCAAATCAACGATGAGACACAGAAATTGCATCGATATTGAATACAAAAGGCAAAATGTCGACTTATTTACAAGAGGAGTAACTCTTCTAATAGTTCGTGTTTGAGCCTTTCCTGGGACAGCAGTATTAGCTTCCGATGCACCATTGCAGGTTTACTGTATCCCTTGGACCTTCAAATCAACGATGAAACACAGCAATTGCATCGATATTGAATAGAAAAGGCAAAATGTTGACTTATTTACAAGAGGAGTAACTCTTCTAATAGTTCGTGTTTTGAGCCTTTCCTGGGACAGCAGTATTAGATTCCGATGCACCATTGCAGGTTAACTGTATCCCTTAAACCTTAAAATCAACGATGAAACAAAGAAACTGCATCGATATTGAATACAAAAGGCAAAATGTCGACATATTTACAAGAGGACTAACTCTTCTAATAGTTCGTGCTTTGAGCCTTTCCTGGGACAGCAGTATTAGATTCCGATGTACCATTGCAGGATTACTGTATCCCTTGGACCTTCAAATCAACGATGGAACACAGAAATTGCATCGATATTGAATACAAAACGCAAAATGTCGACTTATTAATATGAGGAGTAACTCTTTCAATAGTTCGTGCTTTGTGCCATTCCTGGGACAGAAGTATCAGATTCCGATGCACCCTTTCAGGTTTACTGTATCCCTTCGACCTTCAAATCAACGATGAGACACAGAAATTGCATCGATATTGAATACAAAAGGCAAAATGTCGACTTATTTACAAGAGGAGTAACTCTTCTAATAGGTCGTGTTTGAGCCTTTCCTGGGACAGCAGTATTAGCTTCCGATGCACCATTGCAGGTTTACTGTATCCCTTGGACCTTCAAATCAACGATGAAACACAGCAATAGCATCGTTATTGAATAGAAAAGGCAAAATGTTGACTTATTTACAAGAGGAGAAACTCTTCTAATAGTACGTGCTTTGAGCCTTTTCTGGGACAGCAGTATTAGATTCCGATGCACCATTGCAGGTTAACTGTATCCCTTAAACCTTAAAATCAACGATGAAACACAGAAATTGCATCGATATTGAATACAAAAGGCAAAATGTCGAATTATTTACAAGAGGAGTAACTCTTTTAATAGTTCGTGCTTTGAGCCTTTCCTGGGACAGCAGTATTAGATTCCGATGTACCATTGCAGGATTACTGTATCCCTTGGACCTTCAAATCAACGATGGAACACAGAAATTGCATCGAAATTGAATACAAGAGGCAAAATGTCGACTTATTTACAAGAGGAGTAACTCTTCTAATAGTTCGTGCTTTAGCCTTTCCTGGGACAGCAGTATTAGCTTCCGATGCACCATTGCAGGTTTACTGTATCCCTTGGACCTTCAAATCAACGATGAAACACAGCAATTGCATCGATATTGAATAGAAAAGGCAAAATGTTGACTTATTTACAAGAGGAGTAACTCTTGTAATAGTTCGTGCTTTGAGCCTTTCTTGGGACAGCAGTATTAGATTCCGATGTACCATTGCAGGATTACTGTACCCCTTGGACCTTCAAATCAACGATGGAAGACAGAAATTGCATCGATATTGAATACAAAAGGCAAAATGTCGACTTATTTATATGAGGTGAACTCTTTCAATAGTTCGTGTTTTGTGCCATTCCTGGGACAGCAGTATCAGATTCCGATGCACCCTTTCAGGTTTACTGTATCCCTTGGACCTTCAAATCAACGATGAAACACAGAAATTGCATCGATATTGAATACAAAAAGCAAAATGTCGACTTATTTACAAGAGGAGTAACTCTTCTAATAGTTCGTGTTTGAGCCTTTCCTGGGACAGCAGTTTTAGATTCCGATACACCATTGCAGGTTTACTGTATCCCTTGGACCTTCAAATCAACGATGAAACACAGGAATTGCATCGATACTGAATACAAAAGGCAAAATGTTGACTTATTTACAAGAGGAGTAACTCTTCTAATAGTCGTGCTTTGAGCCTTTCCTGGGACAGCAGTATTAGATTCCGATGCACCATTGCAGGTTAAGAGTATCCCTTGGACCTTCAAATCAACGATGAAGCACAGAAATTGCATCGATATTAAATACAAAAGGCAAAATGTCGACTTATTTACAAGAGGAGTCACTCTTGTAATAGTTCGTGCTTTGAGCCTTTCCTGGGACAGAATTATTAGATTCCGATGCACCATTGCAGATTTACTGTATCCCCAGGACCTTCAAATCACCGATGAAACACAGAAATTGCATCGACATTGATTGCAAAAGGCAAAATGTTGTCTTATTTACAAGAGGAGTAACTCTTCTAATAGTTCGTGTTTGAGCCTTTCCTGGGACAGCAGTATTAGATTCCGATGCACCATTGCGGGTTTACTGTATCCCTTGGACCTTCAAATCAACGATGAAACACAGCAATTGCATCGATATTGAATAGAAAAGGCAAAATGTTGACTTATTTACAAGAGGAGTAATTCTTTTAATAGTTCGTGCTTTGAGCCTTTCCTGGTACAGCAGTATTAAATTCCGATGCACCATTGCAGGATTACTGTATCCCTTGGACCTACAAATCAACGATGGAACACAGAAATTGCATCGATATTGAATACAAACTGCAAAATGTCCGCTTATTTATATGAGGAGAAACTCTTTCTATAGTTCGTGATATGTGCCTTTCCTGGGACAGCAGTATCAGATTCCGATGCACCCTTTCAGGTTTACTGTATCCCTTGGACCTTCAAATCAACGATGAAACACAGAAATTGCATCGATATTGAATACAAAAGGCAAAATGTTGACTTATTTACAAGAGGAGTAACTCTTCTAATAGTTCGTGCTTTGAGCCTTTCCTGGGACAGCAGTATTAGATTCCGATGCACCATTGCAGGTTTACTGTATCCCTTAAACCTTAAAATCAACGATGAAACAAAGAAACTGCATCGATATTGAATACAAAAGGCAAAATGTCGACATATTTACAAGAGGAGTAACTCTTCTAATAGTTCGTGCTTTGAGCCTTTCCTGGGACAGCAGTATTAGATTCCGATGTACCATTGCAGGATTACTGTATCCCTTGGACCTTCAAATCAACGATGGAACACAGAAATTGCATCGATATTGAATACAAAACGCAAACTGTCGACTTATTAATATGAGGAGTAACTCTTTGAATAGTTCGTGCTTTGTGCCATTCCTGGGACAGAAGTATCAGATTCCGATGCACCTTTTCAGGTTTACTGTATCCCTTCGACCTTCAAATCAACGATGAGACACAGAAATTGCATCGATATTGAATACAAAAGGCAAAATGTCGACTTATTTACAAGAGGAGTAACTCTTCTAATAGGTCGTGTTTGAGCCTTTCCTGGGACAGCAGTATTAGTTTCCGATGCACCATTGCAGGTTTACTGTATCCCTTGGACCTTCAAATCAACGATGAAACACAGCAATAGCATCGTTATTGAATAGAAAAGGCAAAATGTTGACTTATTTACAAGAGGAGAAACTCTTCTAATAGTACGTGCTTTGAGCCTTTTCTGGGACAGCAGTATTAGATTCCGATGCACCATTGCAGGTTAACTGTATCCCTTAAACCTTAAAATCAACGATGAAACACAGAAATTGCATCGATATTGAATACAAAAGGCAAAATGTCGAATTATTTACAAGAGGAGTAACTCTTTTAATAGTTCGTGCTTTGAGCCTTTCCTGGGACAGCAGTATTAGATTCCGATGTACCATTGCAGGATTACTGTATCCCTTGGACCTTCAAATCAACGATGGAACACAGAAATTGCATCGAAATTGAATACAAGAGGCAAAATGTCGACTTATTTACAAGAGGAGTAACTCTTCTAATAGTTCGTGCTTTAGCCTTTCCTGGGACAGCAGTATTAGCTTCCGATGCACCATTGCAGGTTTACTGTATCCCTTGGACCTTCAAATCAACGATGAAACACAGCAATTGCATCGATATTGAATAGAAAAGGCAAAATGTTGACTTATTTACAAGAGGAGTAACTCTTCTAATAGTTCGTGCTTTGAGCCTTTCTTGGGACAGCAGTATTAGATTCCGATGTACCATTGCTGGATTACTGTACCCCTTGGACCTTCAAATCAACGATGGAAGACAGAAATTGCATCGATATTGAATACAAAAGGCAAAATGTCGACTTATTTATATGAGGTGAACTCTTTCAATAGTTCGTGTTTTGTGCCTTTCCTGGGACAGCAGTATCAGATTCAGATGCACCCTTTCAGGTTTACTGTATCCCTTGGACCTTCAAATCAACGATGAAACACAGAAATTGCATCGATATTGAATACAAAAAGCAAAATGTCGACTTATTTACAAGAGGAGTAACTCTTCTAATAGTTCGTGTTTGAGCCTTTCCTGGGACAGCAGTTTTAGATTCCGATACACCATTGCAGGTTTACTGTATCCCTTGGACCTTCAAATCAACGATGAAACACAGGAATTGCATCGATACTGAATACAAAAGGCAAAATGTTGACTTATTTACAAGAGGAGTAACTCTTCTAATAGTCGTGCTTTGAGCCTTTCCTGGGACAGCAGTATTAGATTCCGATGCACCATTGCAGGTTAAGAGTATCCCTTGGACCTTCAAATCAACGATGAAGCACAGAAATTGCATCGATATTAAATACAAAAGGCAAAATGTCGACTTATTTACAAGAGGAGTCACTCTTGTAATAGTTCGTGCTTTGAGCCTTTCCTGGGACAGAATTATTAGATTCCGATGCACCATTGCAGATTTACTGTATCCCCAGGACCTTCAAATCACCGATGAAACACAGAAATTGCATCGACATTGATTGCAAAAGGCAAAATGTTGTCTTATTTACAAGAGGAGTAACTCTTCTAATAGTTCGTGTTTGAGCCTTTCCTGGGACAGCAGTGTTAGATTCCGATGCACCATTGCGGGTTTACTGTATCCCTTGGACCTTCAAATCAACGATGAAACACAGCAATTGCATCGATATTGAATAGAAAAGGCAAAATGTTGACTTATTTACAAGAGGAGTAATTCTTTTAATAGTTCGTGCTTTGAGCCTTTCCTGGGACAGCAGTATTAAATTCCGATGCACCATTGCAGGATTACTGTATCCCTTGGACCTACAAATCAACGATGGAACACAGAAATTGCATCGATATTGAATACAAAATGCAAAATGTCCGCTTATTTATATGAGGAGAAACTCTTTCTATAGTTCGTGATTTGTGCCTTTCCTGGGACAGAAGTATCAGATTCCGATGCACCCTCTCAGGTTTACTGTATCCCTTCGACCTTCAAATCAACGATGAGACACAGAAATTGCATCGCTATTGAATACAAAAGGCAAAATTTCGACTTATTTACAAGTGGTGTAACTCTTCTAATATTTCGTGCTTTGAGCCTTTCCTGGGACAGCAGTATTACATTCCGATGTACCATTGCAGGATTACTGTACCCCTTGGACCTTCAAAACAACGATGAAACACAGCAATTGCATCGATATTGAATAGAAAAGGCAAAATGTTGACTTATTTACAAGAGGAGTAACCCTTCTAATAGTTCGTGCTTTGAGCCTTTCCTGGGACAGCAGTATTAGATTCCGATGCACCATTGCAGGTTAACTGTATCCCTTAAACCTTAAAATCAACGATGAAACAAAGAAATTGCATCGATATTGAATACAAAAGGCAAAATGTCGACATATTTACAAGAGGAGTAACTCTTCGAATAGTTCGTGCCTTGAGCCTTTCCTGGGACAGCAGTATTAGATTCCGATGTACCATTGCAGGATTACTGTATCCCTTGGACCTTCAAATCAACGATGGAACACAGAAATTGCATCGATATTGAATACAAAAGGCAAAATGTCGACTTATTTATATGAGGTGAACTCTTTCAATAGTTCGTGTTTTGTGCCTTTCCTGGGACAGCAGTATCAGATTCCGATGCACCCTTTCAGGTTTACTGTATCCCTTGGACCTTCAAATCAACGATGAAACACAGAAATTGAATCGATATTGAATACAAAAAGCAAAATGTCGACTTATTTACAAGAGGAGTAACTCTTCTAATAGTTCGTGTTTGAGCCTTTCCTGGGACAGCAGTATTAGATTCCGATACACCATTGCAGGTTTACTGTATCCCTTGGACCTTCAAATCAACGATGAAACACAGGAATTGCATCGATATTGAATACAAAAGGCAAAATGTTGACTTATTTACAAGAGGAGTAACTCTTCTAATAGTCGTGCTTTGAGCCTTTCCTGGGACAGCAGTATTAGATTCCGATGCACCATTGCAGGTTAAGAGTATCCCTTGGACCTTCAAATCAACGATGAAGCACAGAAACTGCATCGATATTAAATACAAAAGGCAAAATGTCGACTTATTTACAAGAGAAGTCACTCTTGTAATAGTTCGTGCTTTGAGCCTTTCCTGGGACAGGAGTATTAGATTCCGATGCACCATTGCAGGTTTACTGTATCCATTGCACCTTCAAATCAACGATGAAACACAGAAATTGCATCAATATTGAATACAAAAGGCAAAATTTCGACTTATTTATAAGAGGAGTAACTCTTCTAATAGTTCGTGTTTGAGCCTTTCCTGGGACAGAATTATTAGATTCCGATGCACCATTGCAGATTTACTGTATCCCCAAGACCTTCAAATCACCGATGAAACACAGAAATTGCATCGACATTGATTACAAAAAGCAAATTGTCGACTTATTTACAGGAGGAGTAACTCTTCTAATACTTCGTGTTTGAGCCTTTCCTGGGACAGCAGTATTAGATTACGATGCACCATTGCAGGATTACTGTATCCCTTGGACCTTCAAATCAACGATGGAACACAGAAATTGCATCGATATTGAATACAAAAGGCAAAATTTCGACTTATTTATATGAGGAGTAACTCTTTCAATAGTTCGTGCTTTGTGCCTTTCCTGGGACAGAAGTATCAGATTCCGATGCACCATTGCAGGTTTTCTGTACCCCTTGGACCTTCAAATCAACGATGAAACACAGCAATTGCATCGATATTGAATAGAAAAGGCAAAATGTTGACTTATTTACAAGTGGTGTAACTCTTCTAATAGTTCGTGCTTTGAGCCTTTCCTGGGACAGCAGTATTACATTCCGATGTACCATTGCAGGATTACTGTACCCCTTGGACCTTCAAATCAACGTTGGAACACAGAAATTGCATCGATATTGAATACAAAAGGCAAAATGTCGACTTATTTATATGAGGTGAACTCTTTCAATAGTTCGTGTTTTGTGCCTTTCCTGGGACAGCAGTATCAGATTCCGATGCACCCTTTCAGGTTTACTGTATCCTTTGGACCTTCAAATCAAGGATGAAACACAGAAATTGCATCGATATTGAATACAAAAAGCAAAATGTCGACTTATTTACAAGAGGAGTAACTCTTCTAATAGTTCGTGTTTGAGCCTTTCCTGGGACAGCAGTATTAGATTCCGATACACCATTGCAGGTTTACTGTATCCCTTGGACCTTCAAATCAACGATGAAACACAGGAATTGCATCGATATTGAATACAAAAGGCAAAATGTTGACTTATTTGCAAGAGGAGTAACTCTTCTAATAGTCGTGCTTTGAGCCTTTCCTGGGACAGCAGTATTAGATTCCGATGCACCATTGCAGGTTAAGAGTATCCCTTGGACCTTCAAACCAACGATGAAGCACAGAAATTGCATCGATATTGAATACAAAAGGCAAAATGTCGACTTATTTACAAGAGGTGTCACTCTTGTAATAGTTCTTGCTTTGAGCCTTTCCTGGGACAGGAGTATTAGATTCCGATGCACCATTGCAGGTTTACTGTATCCATTGCACCTTCAAATCAACGATGAAACACAGAAATTGCATCAATATTGAATACAAAAGGCAAAATGTCGACTTATTTATAAGAGGAGTAACTCTTCTAATAGTTCGTGTTTGAGCCTTTCCTGGGACAGAATTATTAGATTCCGATGCACCATTGCAGATTTACTGTATCCCCAGGACCTTCAAATCACCGATGAAACACAGAAATTGCATCGACATTGATTACAAAAAGCAAATTGTCGACTTATTTACAGGAGGAGTAACTCTTCTAATACTTCGTGTTTGAGCCTTTCCTGGGACAGCAGTATTAGATTCCGATGCACCATTGCAGGTTTACTGTATCCCTTGGACCTTCAAATCAACGATGAAACACAGCAATTGCATCGATATTGAATAGAAAAGGCAAAATGTTGACTTATTTACAAGAGGAGTAATTCTTTTAATAGTTCGTGCTTTGAGCCTTTCCTGGGACAGCAGTATTAAATTCCGATGCACCATTGCAGGATTACTGTATCCCTTGGACCTACAAATCAACGATGGAACACAGAAATTGCATCGATATTGAATACAAAATGCAAAATGTCGACTTATTTATATGAGGAGAAACTCTTTCTATAGTTCGTGATTTGTGCCTTTCCTGGGACAGCAGTATCAGATTCCGATGCACCCTTTCAGGTTTACTGTATCCCTTGGACCTTCAAATCAACGATGAAACACAGAAATTGCATCGATATTGAATACAAAAGGCAAAATGTTGACTTATTTACATGAGGAGTAACTCTTCTAATAGTTCGTGCTTTGAGCCTTTCCTGGGACAGCAGTATTAGATTCCGATGCACCATTGCAGGTTTACTGTATCCAATGCACCTTCAAATCAACGATGAAACACAGAAATTGCATCGATATTGAATACAAAAGGCAAAATGTCGACTTATTTATAAGAGGAGTAACTCTTCTATTAGTTCGTGCTTTGAGCCTTTCCTGGGACAGCAGTATTAGATTCCGATGCACCATTGCAGGTTTACTGTATCCCTTGGACCATCAAATCAACGATGAAACACAGAAATAGCATCTATATTGAATACAAAAGGCAAAATATCGACTTATTTATAAGAGGAGTAACTCTTCTAATAGTTCGTGCTTTGAGCCTTTCCTGGGACAGCAGTATTAGATTACGATGCACCATTGCAGGATTACTGTATCCCTTGGACCTTCAAATCAACGATGGAACACATAAAATGGCATCGATATTGAATACAAAAGGCAAAATGTCGACTTATTTATATGAGGAGTAACTCTTTCAATAGTTCGTGCTTTGTGCTTTTCCTGGGACAGAAGTATCAGATTCCGATGCACCCTCTCAGGTTTAATGTATCCCTTCGACCTTCAAATCAACGATGAGACACAGAAAATGCATCGATATTGAATACAAAAGGCAAAATTTCGACTTATTTACAAGAGGAGTAACTCTTCTAATAGTTCGAGTTTGAGCCTTTCCTGGGACAGCAGTATTAGCTTCCGATGCACCATTGCAGGTTTACTGTATCCCTTGGTCCTTCAAATCAACGATGAAACACAGCAATTGCATCGATATTGAATAGAAAAGGCAAAATGTTGACTTATTTACAAGTGGTGTAACTCTTCTAATAGTTCGTGCTTTGAGCCTTTCCTGGGACAGCAGTATTACATTCCGATGCACCATTGCAGGTTTACTGTATCCCTTGGACCTTCAAATCAACGATGAAACACAGCAATGGCATCGATATTGAATAGAAAAGGCAAAATGTTGACTTATTTACAAGAGGAGTAACTCTTCTAATAGTTCGTGCTTTGAGCCTTTCCTGGGACAGCAGTATTAGATTCCGATGTACCATTGCAGGATTACTGTATCCCTTGGACCTTCAAATCAACGATGGAACACAGCAATTGCATCGATATTGAATACAAAAGGCAAAATGTCGACTTATTTATATGAGGAGTAACTCTTTCAATAGTTCGTGCTTTGTGCCTTTCCTGGGACAGAAGTATCAGATTCCGATGCACCCTTTCAGGTTCACTGTATCCCTTCGAACTTCAAATCAATGATGAGACACAGAAATTGCATCGATATTGAATACAAAAGGCAAAATGTCGACTTATTTATATGAGGAGTAACATTTCAATAGTTCGTGCTTTGTGCCTTTCCTGGGACAGAAGTATCAGATTCCGATGCACCCTTTCAGGTTTACTGTATCCCTTCGACCTTCAAATCAACGATGAGACACAGAAATTGCATCGATATTGAATACAAAAGGCAAAATTTCGACTTATTTACAAGAGGAGTAACTCTTCTAATAGTTCGTGTTTGAGCCTTTCCTGGGACAGCAGTATTAGCTTCCGATGCACCATTGCAGGTTTACTGTATCCCTTGGACCTTCAAAACAACGATGAAACACAGCAATTGCATCGATATTGAATAGAAAAGGCAAAATGTTGACTTATTTACAAGAGGAGTAACCCTTCTAATAGTTCGTGCTTTGAGCCTTTCCTGGGACAGCAGTATTAGATTCCGATGCACCATTGCAGGTTAACTGTATCCCTTAAACCTTAAAATCAACGATGAAACAAAGAAATTGCATCGATATTGAATACAAAAGGCAAAATGTCGACATATTTACAAGAGGAGTAACTCTTCGAATAGTTCGTGCCTTGAGCCTTTCCTGGGACAGCAGTATTAGATTCCGATGTACCATTGCAGGATTACTGTATCCCTTGGACCTTCAAATCAACGATGGAACACAGAAATTGCATCGATATTGAATACAAAAGGCAAAATGTCGACTTATTTATATGAGGTGAACTCTTTCAATAGTTCGTGTTTTGTGCCTTTCCTGGGACAGCAGTATCAGATTCCGATGCACCCTTTCAGGTTTACTGTATCCCTTGGACCTTCAAATCAACGATGAAACACAGAAATTGAATCGATATTGAATACAAAAAGCAAAATGTCGACTTATTTACAAGAGGAGTAACTCTTCTAATAGTTCGTGTTTGAGCCTTTCCTGGGACAGCAGTATTAGATTCCGATACACCATTGCAGGTTTACTGTATCCCTTGGACCTTCAAATCAACGATGAAACACAGGAATTGCATCGATATTGAATACAAAAGGCAAAATGTTGACTTATTTACAAGAGGAGTAACTCTTCTAATAGTCGTGCTTTGAGCCTTTCCTGGGACAGCAGTATTAGATTCCGATGCACCATTGCAGGTTAAGAGTATCCCATGGACCTTCAAATCAACGATGAAGCACAGAAACTGCATCGATATTAAATACAAAAGGCAAAATGTCGACTTATTTACAAGATAAGTCACTCTTGTAATAGTTCGTGCTTTGAGCCTTTCCTGGGACAGGAGTATTAGATTCCGATGCACCATTGCAGGTTTACTGTATCCATTGCACCTTCAAATCAACGATGAAACACAGAAATTGCATCAATATTGAATACAAAAGGCAAAATTTCGACTTATTTATAAGAGGAGTAACTCTTCTAATAGTTCGTGTTTGAGCCTTTCCTGGGACAGAATTATTAGATTCCGATGCACCATTGCAGATTTACTGTATCCCCAGGACCTTCAAATCACCGATGAAACACAGAAATTGCATCGACATTGATTACAAAAAGCAAATTGTCGACTTATTTACAGGAGGAGTAACTCTTCTAATACTTCGTGTTTGAGCCTTTCCTGGGACAGCAGTATTAGATTACGATGCACCATTGCAGGATTACTGTATCCCTTGGACCTTCAAATCAACGATGGAACACAGAAATTGCATCGATATTGAATACAAAAGGCAAAATTTCGACTTATTTATATGAGGAGTAACTCTTTCAATAGTTCTTGCTTTGTGCCTTTCCTGGGACAGAAGTATCAGATTCCGATGCACCATTGCAGGTTTTCTGTACCCCTTGGACCTTCAAATCAACGATGAAACACAGCAATTGCATCGATATTGAATAGAAAAGGCAAAATGTTGACTTATTTACAAGTGGTGTAACTCTTCTAATAGTTCGTGCTTTGAGCCTTTCCTGGGACAGCAGTATTACATTCCGATGTACCATTGCAGGATTACTGTACCCCTTGGACCTTCAAATCAACGATGGAACACAGAAATTGCATCGATATTGAATACAAAAGGCAAAATGTCGACTTATTTATATGAGGTGAACTCTTTCAATAGTTCGTGTTTTGTGCCTTTCCTGGGACAGCAGTATCAGATTCCGATGCACCCTTTCAGGTTTACTGTATCCTTTGGACCTTCAAATCAACGATGAAACACAGAAATTGCATCGATATTGAATACAAAAAGCAAAATGTCGACTTATTTACAAGAGGAGTAACTCTTCTAATAGTTCGTGTTTGAGCCTTTCCTGGGACAGCAGTATTAGATTCCGATACACCATTGCAGGTTTACTGTATCCCTTGGACCTTCAAATCAACGATGAAACACAGGAATTGCATCGATATTGAATACAAAAGGCAAAATGTTGACTTATTTGCAAGAGGAGTAACTCTTCTAATAGTCGTG
Organism: Schistocerca cancellata; assembly: GCF_023864275.1. NCBI lineage: Eukaryota > Metazoa > Arthropoda > Insecta > Orthoptera > Acrididae > Schistocerca > Schistocerca cancellata. The sequence continues at coordinate 94,599,541 of NC_064627.1, forward strand.
CTTTGAGCCTTTCCTGGGACAGCAGTATTAGATTCCGATGCACCATTGCAGGTTAAGAGTATCCCTTGGACCTTCAAACCAACGATGAAGCACAGAAATTGCATCGATATTGAATACAAAAGGCAAAATGTCGACTTATTTACAAGAGGTGTCACTCTTGTAATAGTTCTTGCTTTGAGCCTTTCCTGGGACAGGAGTATTAGATTCCGATGCACCATTGCAGGTTTACTGTATCCATTGCACCTTCAAATCAACGATGAAACACAGAAATTGCATCAATATTGAATACAAAAGGCAAAATATCGACTTATTTATAAGAGGAGTAACTCTTCTAATAGTTCGTGTTTGAGCCTTTCCTGGGACAGAATTATTAGATTCCGATGCACCATTGCAGATTTACTGTATCCCCAGGACCTTCAAATCACCGATGAAACACAGAAATTGCATCGACATTGATTACAAAAAGCAAATTGTCGACTTATTTACAGGAGGAGTAACTCTTCTAATACTTCGTGTTTGAGCCTTTCCTGGGACAGCAGTATTAGATTCCGATGCACCATTGCAGGTTTACTGTATCCCTTGGACCTTCAAATCAACGATGAAACACAGCAATTGCATCGATATTGAATAGAAAAGGCAAAATGTTGACTTATTTACAAGAGGAGTAATTCTTTTAATAGTTCGTGCTTTGAGCCTTTCCTGGGACAGCAGTATTAAATTCCGATGCACCATTGCAGGATTACTGTATCCCTTGGACCTACAAATCAACGATGGAACACAGAAATTGCATCGATATTGAATACAAAATGCAAAATGTCGACTTATTTATATGAGGAGAAACTCTTTCTATAGTTCGTGATTTGTGCCTTTCCTGGGACAGCAGTATCAGATTCCGATGCACCCTTTCAGGTTTACTGTATCCCTTGGACCTTCAAATCAACGATGAAACACAGAAATTGCATCGATATTGAATACAAAAGGCAAAATGTTGACTTATTTACATGAGGAGTAACTCTTCTAATAGTTCGTGCTTTGAGCCTTTCCTGGGACAGCAGTATTAGATTCCGATGCACCATTGCAGGTTTACTGTATCCAATGCACCTTCAAATCAACGATGAAACACAGAAATTGCATCGATATTGAATACAAAAGGCAAAATGTCGACTTATTTATAAGAGGAGTAACTCTTCTATTAGTTCGTGCTTTGAGCCTTTCCTGGGACAGCAGTATTAGATTCCGATGCACCATTGCAGGTTTACTGTATCCCTTGGACCATCAAATCAACGATGAAACACAGAAATAGCATCTATATTGAATACAAAAGGCAAAATATCGACTTATTTATAAGAGGAGTAACTCTTCTAATAGTTCGTGCTTTGAGCCTTTCCTGGGACAGCAGTATTAGATTACGATGCACCATTGCAGGATTACTGTATCCCTTGGACCTTCAAATCAACGATGGAACACATAAAATGGCATCGATATTGAATACAAAAGGCAAAATGTCGACATATTTATATGAGGAGTAACTCTTTCAATAGTTCGTGCTTTGTGCCTTTCCTGGGACAGAAGTATCAGATTCCGATGCACCCTCTCAGGTTTAATGTATCCCTTCGACCTTCAAATCAACGATGAGACACAGAAATTGCATCGATATTGAATACAAAAGGCAAAATTTCGACTTATTTACAAGAGGAGTAACTCTTCTAATAGTTCGAGTTTGAGCCTTTCCTGGGACAGCAGTATTAGCTTCCGATGCACCATTGCAGGTTTACTGTATCCCTTGGTCCTTCAAATCAACGATGAAACACAGCAATTGCATCGATATTGAATAGAAAAGGCAAAATGTTGACTTATTTACAAGTGGTGTAACTCTTCTAATAGTTCGTGCTTTGAGCCTTTCCTGGGACAGCAGTATTACATTCCGATGCACCATTGCAGGTTTACTGTATCCCTTGGACCTTCAAATCAACGATGAAACACAGCAATGGCATCGATATTGAATAGAAAAGGCAAAATGTTGACTTATTTACAAGAGGAGTAACTCTTCTAATAGTTCGTGCTTTGAGCCTTTCCTGGGACAGCAGTATTAGATTCCGATGTACCATTGCAGGATTACTGTATCCCTTGGACCTTCAAATCAACGATGGAACACAGCAATTGCATCGATATTGAATTCAAAAGGCAAAATGTCGACTTATTTATATGAGGAGTAACTCTTTCAATAGTTCGTGCTTTGTGCCTTTCCTGGGACAGAAGTATCAGATTCCGATGCACCCTTTCAGGTTCACTGTATCCCTTCGAACTTCAAATCAATGATGAGACACAGAAATTGCATCGATATTGAATACAAAAGGCAAAATGTCGACTTATTTATATGAGGAGTAACATTTCAATAGTTCGTGCTTTGTGCCTTTCCTGGGACAGAAGTATCAGATTCCGATGCACCCTTTCAGGTTTACTGTATCCCTTCGACCTTCAAATCAACGATGAGACACAGAAATTGCATCGATATTGAATACAAAAGGCAAAATTTCGACTTATTTACAAGAGGAGTAACTCTTCTAATAGTTCGTGTTTGAGCCTTTCCTGGGACAGCAGTATTAGCTTCCGATGCACCATTGCAGGTTTACTGTATCCCTTGGACCTTCAAAACAACGATGAAACACAGCAATTGCATCGATATTGAATAGAAAAGGCAAAATGTTGACTTATTTACAAGAGGAGTAACCCTTCTAATAGTTCGTGCTTTGAGCCTTTCCTGGGACAGCAGTATTAGATTCCGATGCACCATTGCAGGTTAACTGTATCCCTTAAACCTTAAAATCAACGATGAAACAAAGAAATTGCATCGATATTGAATAGAAAAGGCAAAATGTTGACTTATTTACATGAGGAGTAACTCTTCTAATAGTTCGTGCTTTGAGCCTTTCCTGGGACAGCAGTATTAGATTCCGATGCACCATTGCAGGTTTACTGTATCCAATGCACCTTCAAATCAACGATGAAACACAGAAATTGCATCGATATTGAATACAAAAGGCAAAATGTCGACTTATTTATAAGAGGAGTAACTCTTCTATTAGTTCGTGCTTTGAGCCTTTCCTGGGACAGCAGTATTAGATTCCGATGCACCATTGCAGGTTTACTGTATCCCTTGGACCATCAAATCAACGATGAAACACAGAAATAGCATCTATATTGAATACAAAAGGCAAAATATCGACTTATTTATAAGAGGAGTAACTCTTCTAATAGTTCGTGCTTTGAGCCTTTCCTGGGACAGCAGTATTAGATTACGATGCACCATTGCAGGATTACTGTATCCCTTGGACCTTCAAATCAACGATGGAACACATAAAATGGCATCGATATTGAATACAAAAGGCAAAATGTCGACTTATTTATATGAGGAGTAACTCTTTCAATAGTTCGTGCTTTGTGCCTTTCCTGGGACAGAAGTATCAGATTCCGATGCACCCTCTCAGGTTTAATGTATCCCTTCGACCTTCAAATCAACGATGAGACACAGAAATTGCATCGATATTGAATACAAAAGGCAAAATTTCGACTTATTTACAAGAGGAGTAACTCTTCTAATAGTTCGAGTTTGAGCCTTTCCTGGGACAGCAGTATTAGCTTCCGATGCACCATTGCAGGTTTACTGTATCCCTTGGTCCTTCAAATCAACGATGAAACACAGCAATTGCATCGATATTGAATAGAAAAGGCAAAATGTTGACTTATTTACAAGTGGTGTAACTCTTCTAATAGTTCGTGCTTTGAGCCTTTCCTGGGACAGCAGTATTACATTCCGATGCACCATTGCAGGTTTACTGTATCCCTTGGACCTTCAAATCAACGATGAAACACAGCAATGGCATCGATATTGAATAGAAAAGGCAAAATGTTGACTTATTTACAAGAGGAGTAACTCTTCTAATAGTTCGTGCTTTGAGCCTTTCCTGGGACAGCAGTATTAGATTCCGATGTACCATTGCAGGATTACTGTATCCCTTGGACCTTCAAATCAACGATGGAACACAGCAATTGCATCGATATTGAATACAAAAGGCAAAATGTCGACTTATTTATATGAGGAGTAACTCTTTCAATAGTTCGTGCTTTGTGCCTTTCCTGGGACAGAAGTATCAGATTCCGATGCACCCTTTCAGGTTCACTGTATCCCTTCGAACTTCAAATCAATGATGAGACACAGAAATTGCATCGATATTGAATACAAAAGGCAAAATGTCGACTTATTTATATGAGGAGTAACATTTCAATAGTTCGTGCTTTGTGCCTTTCCTGGGACAGAAGTATCAGATTCCGATGCACCCTTTCAGGTTTACTGTATCCCTTCGACCTTCAAATCAACGATGAGACACAGAAATTGCATCGATATTGAATACAAAAGGCAAAATTTCGACTTATTTACAAGAGGAGTAACTCTTCTAATAGTTCGTGTTTGAGCCTTTCCTGGGACAGCAGTATTAGCTTCCGATGCACCATTGCAGGTTTACTGTATCCCTTGGACCTTCAAAACAACGATGAAACACAGCAATTGCATCGATATTGAATAGAAAAGGCAAAATGTTGACTTATTTACAAGAGGAGTAACCCTTCTAATAGTTCGTGCTTTGAGCCTTTCCTGGGACAGCAGTATTAGATTCCGATGCACCATTGCAGGTTAACTGTATCCCTTAAACCTTAAAATCAACGATGAAACAAAGAAATTGCATCGATATTGAATACAAAAGGCAAAATGTCGACATATTTACAAGAGGAGTAACTCTTCTAATAGTTCGTGCCTTGAGCCTTTCCTGGGACAGCAGTATTAGATTCCGATGTACCATTGCAGGATTACTGTATCCCTTGGACCTTCAAATCAACGATGGAACACAGAAATTGCATCGATATTGAATACAAAAGGCAAAATGTCGACTTATTTACAAGAGGAGTAACTCTTCTAATAGTCGTGCTTTGAGCCTTTCCTGGGACAGCAGTATTAGATTCCGATGCACCATTGCAGGTTAAGAGTATCCCTTGGACCTTCAAACCAACGATGAAGCACAGAAATTGCATCGATATTGAATACAAAAGGCAAAATGTCGACTTATTTACAAGAGGAGTCACTCTTGTAATAGTTCGTGCTTTGAGCCTTTCCTGGGACAGGAGTATTAGATTCCGATGCACCATTGCAGGTTTACTGTATCCATTGCACCTTCAAATCAACGATGAAACACAGAAATTGCATCAATATTGAATACAAAAGGCAAAATGTCGACTTATTTATAAGAGGAGTAACTCTTCTAATAGTTCGTGTTTGAGCCTTTCCTGGGACAGAATTATTAGATTCCGATGCACCATTGCAGATTTACTGTATCCCCAGGACCTTCAAATCACCGATGAAACACAGAAATTGCATCGACATTGATTACAAAAAGCAAATTGTCGACTTATTTACAGGAGGAGTAACTCTTCTAATACTTCGTGTTTGAGCCTTTCCTGGGACAGCAGTATTAGATTTCGATGCACCATTGCAGGTTTACTGTATCCCTTGGACCTTCAAATCAACGATGAAACACAGAAATTGCATCGATATTGAATACAAAAGGCAAAATGTTGACTTATTTACAAGAGGAGTAATTCTTTTAATAGTTCGTGCTTTGAGACTTTCCTGGGACAGCAGTATTAAATTCCGATGCACCATTGCAGGATTACTGTATCCCTTGGACCTACAAATCAACGATGGAACACAGAAATTGCATCGATATTGAATACAAAATGCAAAATGTCGACTTATTTATATGAGGAGAAACTCTCTCTATAGTTCGTGATTTGTGCCTTTCCTGGGACAGCAGTATCAGATTCCGATGCACCCTTTCAGGTTTACTGTATCCCTTGGACCTTCAAATCAACGATGAAACACAGAAATTGCATCGATATTGAATACAAAAGGCAAAATGTTGACTTATTTACAAGAGGAGTAACTCTTCTAATAGTTCGTGCTTTGAGCCTTTCCTGGGACAGCAGTATTAGATTCCGATGCACCATTGCAGGTTTACTGTATCCATTGCACCTTCAAATCAACGATGAAACACAGAAATTGCATCAATATTGAATACAAAAGGCAAAATGTCGACTTATTTATAAGAGGAGTAACTCTTCTAATAGTTCGTGTTTGAGCCTTTCCTGGGACAGAATTATTAGATTCCGATGCACCATTGCAGATTTACTGTATCCCCAGGACCTTCAAATCACCGATGAAACACAGAAATTGCATCGACATTGATTACAAAAGGCAAAATGTCGACTTATTTACAAGAGGAGTAACTCTTCAAATAGTTCGTGCTTTGAGCATTTCCTGGGACAGCAGTAATAGATTCCGATGCACCATTGCAGGTTTACTGTATCCCTTGGACCTTCAAATCAACGATGAAACACAGAAATTGCATCGATATTGAATACAAAAGGCAAGATGTCGACTTATTTATAAGAGGAGTAACTCTTCTAAAAGTTCGTGCTTTGAGCCTTTCCTGGGACAGCAGTATTAGATTCCGATGCACCATTGCAGGTTAACGGTATCCTTTGGACCTTCAAATCAACGATGAAACACAGAAATTTCATCGATATTGAATACAAAATGCAAAATGTCGACTTATTCATAAGAGGAGTAACTCTTCTAATAGTTCGTGCTTTGAGCCTTTCCTCGGACACCAGTATTAGATTCCGATGCACCATTGCAGGATTACTGTATCCCTTGGACCTTCAAATCAACAAAGTAACACAGAAATTGCATCGATATTGAATACAAAATGCAAAATGTCGACTTACTTACAAGAGGAGTAACTCTTCTAATAGTTCGTGTTTGAGCCTTTCCTGGGACAGAAGTATTAGATTCCGATGCACCATTGCAGGTTTACTGTATCCCTTGGACCTTCAAATCAACGATGAAACACAGAAATTGCATCGATATTGAATACAAAAGGCAAAATGTTGACTTATTTACAAGAGGAGTAACTCTTCTAATAGTTCGTGATTTGAGCCTTTCCTGGGACAGGAGTATTAGATTCCGATGCACCATTGCAGGTTTACTATATCCATTGGACCTTCAAATCAACGATGAAACACAGAAATTGCATCGATATTGAATAAAAAAGGCAAAATGTCGACTTATTTACAACAGGAGTAACTCTTCTAATAGTTCGTGCTTTGAGCCTTTCCTGGGACAGCAGTATTACATTCCGATGCACCATTGCAGGATTACTGTATCCATTGCACCTTCAAATCAACGATGAAACACAGAAATTGCATCGATATTGAATACAAAATGCAAAATGTCGACTTATTTCTAAGAGGAGTAACTCTTCTAGTAGTTCGTGCTTTGAGCCTTTCCTGGGACAGCAGTATTAGATTCCGATGCACCATTGCAGGGCTACTGTATCCCTTGGACCATCAAATCAACGATGAAACACAGAAATTGCATCGATATTGAATACAAAAGGCAAAATGTCGACTTATTAATAAGAGGAGTAACTCTTCTAATAGTTCGTGCTTTGAGCCTTTCCTGGGACAGCAGTTTTAGATTCCGATGCACCATTGCAGGATTACTGTATCCCTTGGACCTTCAAATCAACGATGGAACACAGAAATTGCATCGATATTGAATACAAAAGGCAAAATGTCGACTTATTTATATGAGGAGTGACTCTTTCAATAGTTCGTGCTTTGTGCCTTTCCTGGGACAGAAGTATCAGATTCCGATGCACCCTTTCAGGTTTACTGTATCCCTTCGACCTTCAAATCAACGATGAGACACAGAAATTGTATCTATATTGAATACAAAAGGAAAATGTCGACTTATTTACAAGAGGAGTAACTCTTCTAATAGTTCGTGTTTGAGCCTTTCCTGGGACAGCAGTATTAGCTTCCGATGCACCATTGCAGGTTTACTGTATCCCTTGGACCTTCAAATCAACGATGAAACACAGCAATTGCATCGATTTTGAATAGAAAAGGCAAAATGTTGACTTATTTACAAGAGGAGTAACTCTTCTAATAGTTCGTGCATTGAGCTTTTCCTGGGACAGCAGTATTAGATTCCGATGCACCATTGCAAGTTAAGTGTATCCCTTGGACATTCAAATCAAAGATGAAACACAGAAATTGCATCGATATTGAATACAAAAGGCAAAATGTCGACTTATTTACAGGAGGAGTAACTCTTCTAATAGTTCGTGTTTGAGCCTTTCCTGGGACAGCGGTATTAGATTCCGATGCACCATTGCAGGTTTACTGTATCCCTTGGACCTTCAAATCAACGATGAAACACAGCAATTGCATCGATATTGAATACAAAAGGCAAAATGTCGACTTATTTACAAGAGGACTAACTCTTTTAATAGTTCGTGATTTGAGCCTTTCCTGGGACAGCAGTATTAGATTCCGATGCACCATTGCAGGTTATCTGTATCCCTTAAACCTTAAAATCAACGAAGAAACACAGAAATTGCATCGATATTGAATACAAAAGCAAAATGGCGACTTATTTACAAGAGGAGTAACTCTTCTAATAGTTCGTGTTTTGAGCCTTTCCTGGGACAGCAGTATTAGATTCCGAAGCACCATTGCAGGATTACTGTATCCCGTGGACCTTCAAATCAACGATGGAACACGGAAATTGCATCGATATTGAATACAAAAGGCAAAATGTCGACTTATTTATATGAGGGGAAACTCTTTCAATAGTTCATGCTTTGTGCCTTTCCTGGGACAGCAGTATCAGATTCCAATGCACCCTTTCAGGTTTACTGTATCCCTTGGACCTTCAAATCAACGATGAAACACAGAAATTGCATCGATATTGAATTCAAAAAGCAAAATGTCGACTTATTTACAAGAGGAGTAACTCTCCTAATAGTTCGTGTTTGAGCCTTTCCTGGGACAGCAGTATTAGATTCCGATGCACCATTGCAGGTTTACTGTATCCCTTGGACCTTCAAATCAACGATGAAACACAGGAATTGCATCGATATTGAATACAAAAGGCGAAATGTTGACTTATTTACAAGAGGAGTCACTCTTCTAATACTTCGTGCCTTGAGCCTTTCCTGGGACAGAAGTATTAAATTCCGATGCACCATTGCAGGTTGAGTGTATCCCTTGGACATTCAAATCAACGATGAAACACAGAAATTGCATCGATGTTGAATACAAAAGGCAAAATGTCGACTTATTTACAAGAGGAGTAACTCTTCTAATAGTTCGTGCTTTGAGCATTTCCTGGGACAGGAGTATTGTATTCCGATGCACCTTTGCAGGTTTACTGTATCCATTGCACCTTCAAATCAACGATGAAGCACAGAAATTGCATCGATATTGAGTACAGAAGGCAAAATTTCGACTTATTTACAAGAGGAGTAACTCTTCTAATAGTTCGTGCTTTGAGTCTTTCCTGGGACAGCAGTATTAGATTCCGATGCACCATTGCAGGTTTACTATATCCATTGGACCTTCAAATCAACGATGAAACACAGAAATTGCATCGATATTGAATACAAAAGGCAAAATGTCGACTTATTTACAAGAGGAGTAACTCTTCTAATAGTTCGTGCTTTGAGCCTTTCCTGGGACAGCAGTATTAGATTCCGATGCACCATTGCAGGATTACTGTATAAATTGCACCTTCAAATCAACGATGAAGCACAGAAATTGCATCGATATTGAATACAAAAAGCAAAATGTCGACTTATTTATAAGAGGAGTAACTCTTCTAGTATTTCGTGCTTTGAGCCTTTCCTGGGACAGCAGTAATAGATTCCTATGCACCATTGCAGGTTTACTGTATCCCTTGGACCATCAAATCAACGATGAAACACAGAAATTGCGTCGATATTGAATACAAAAGGCAAAATGTCGACTTATTTACAAGAGGAGTAACTCTTCTAATAGTTCGTGCATTGAGCCTTTCCTGGGACAGCAGTATTAGATTCCGGTGCACCATTGCAGGATTACTGTATCCCTTGGACCCTCAAATCTACGATGGAACACAGAAATTAGATCGATATTGAATACAAAAGGCAAAATGTCGACTTATTTATATGAGGAGTAACTCTTTCAATAGTTAGTGATTTGTGCCTTTCCTGGGACAGAAGTATCAGATTCCGATGCACCCTTTCAGGTTTACTGTATCCCTTCGACCTTCAAATCAACGATGAGACACAGAAATTGCATCGATATTGAATACAAAAGGCAAAATGTCGACTTATTTACAAGAGGAGTAACTCTTCTAATAGTTCTTGTTTGAGCCTTTCCTGGGACAGCAGTATTAGCTTCCGATGCACCATTTCAGGTTTACTGTATCCCTTGGACCTTCAAATCAACGATGAAACACAGCAATTGCATCGATATTGTATAGAAAAGACAAAATGTTGACTTATTTACAAGAGGAGTAACTCTTCTAATAGTTCGTGCTTTGAGCCTTTCCTTGGACAGCAGTATTAGATTCCGATGCACCATTGGAGGTTAACTGTATTCCTTGGACCTTCAAATCAACGATGAAACACAGCAATTGCATCGATATTGAATACAAAAGGCAAAATGTCGACTTATTTACAAGAGGACTAACTCTTTTAATAGTTCGTGATTTGAGCCTTTCCTGGGACAGCAGTATTAGATTCCGATGCACCATTGCAGGTTATCTGTATCCCTTAAACCTTAAAATCAACGAAGAAACACAGAAATTGCATCGATATTGAATACAAAAGCAAAATGGCGACTTATTTACAAGAGGAGTAACTCTTCTAATAGTTCGTGTTTTGAGCCTTTCCTGGGACAGCAGTATTAGATTCCGAAGCACCATTGCAGGATTACTGTATCCCGTGGACCTTCAAATCAACGATGGAACACGGAAATTGCATCGATATTGAATACAAAAGGCAAAATGTCGACTTATTTATATGAGGAGAAACTCTTTCAATAGTTCATGCTTTGTGCCTTTCCTGGGACAGCAGTATCAGATTCCAATGCACCCTTTCAGGTTTACTGTATCCCTTGGACCTTCAAATCAACGATGAAACACAGAAATTGCATCGATATTGAATTCAAAAAGCAAAATGTCGACTTATTTACAAGAGGAGTAACTCTCCTAATAGTTCGTGTTTGAGCCTTTCCTGGGACAGCAGTATTAGATTCCGATGCACCATTGCAGGTTTACTGTATCCCTTGGACCTTCAAATCAACGATGAAACACAGGAATTGCATCGATATTGAATACAAAAGGCGAAATGTTGACTTATTTACAAGAGGAGTCACTCTTCTAATACTTCGTGCTTTGAGCCTTTCCTGGGACAGAAGTATTAAATTCCGATGCACCATTGCAGGTTGAGTGTATCCCTTGGACATTCAAATCAACGATGAAACACAGAAATTGCATCGATATTGAATACAAAAGGCAAAATGTCGACTTATTTACAAGAGGAGTAACTCTTCTAATAGTTCGTGCTTTGAGCATTTCCTGGGACAGGAGTATTGTATTCCGATGCACCATTGCAGGTTTACTGTATCCATTGCACCTTCAAATCAACGATGAAGCACAGAAATTGCATCGATATTTAGTACAGAAGGCAAAATTTCGACTTATTTACAAGAGGAGTAACTCTTCTAATAGTTCGTGCTTTGAGTCTTTCCTGGGACAGCAGTATTAGATTCCGATGCACCATTGCAGGTTTACTATATCCATTGGACCTTCAAATCAACGATGAAACACAGAAATTGCATCGATATTGAATACAAAAGGCAAAATGTCGACTTATTTACAAGAGGAGTAACTCTTCTAATAGTTCGTGCTTTGAGCCTTTCCTGGGACTGGAGTATTAGATTCCGATGCACCATTGCAGTTTTACTATATCCATTGGACCTTCAAATCAACGATGAAACACAGAAATTGCATCGATATTGAATAAAAAAGGCAAAATGTCGACTTATTTACAACAGGAGTAACTCTTCTAATAGTTCGTGCTTTGAGCCTTTCCTGGGACAGCAGTATTACATTCCGATGCACCATTGCAGGATTACTGTATCCATTGCACCTTCAAATCAACGATGAAACACAGAAATTGCATCGATATTGAATACAAAATGCAAAATGTCGACTTATTTCTAAGAGGAGTAACTCTTCTAATAGTTCGTGCATTGAGCCTTTCCTGGGACAGCAGTATTAGATTCCGGTGCACCATTGCAGGATTACTGTATCCCTTGGACCCTCAAATCTACGATGGAACACAGAAATTAGATCGATATTGAATACAAAAGGCAAAATGTCGACTTATTTATATGAGGAGTAACTCTTTCAATAGTTAGTGATTTGTGCCTTTCCTGGGACAGAAGTATCAGATTCCGATGCACCCTTTCAGGTTTACTGTATCCCTTCGACCTTCAAATCAACGATGAGACACAGAATTTGCATCGATATTGAATACAAAAGGCAAAATGTCGACTTATTTACAAGAGGAGTAACTCTTCTAATAGTTCGTGTTTGAGCCTTTCCTGGGACAGCAGTATTAGCTTCCGATGCACCATTTCAGGTTTACTGTATCCCTTGGACCTTCAAATCAACGATGGAACACAGCAATTGCATCGATATTGTATAGAAAAGACAAAATGTTGACTTATTTACAAGAGGAGTAACTCTTCTAATAGTTCGTGCTTTGAGCCTTTCCTGGGACAGCAGTATTAGATTCCGATGCACCATTGGAGGTTAACTGTATTCCTTAAACCTTAAAATCAACGATGAAACACAGAAATTGCATCGATATTGAATACAAAAGCAAAATTTCGACTTATTTACAAGAGGAGTAACTCTTCTAATAGTTCGTGCTTTGAGCCTTTCCTGGGACAGCAGTATTAGATTCCGATGCACCATTGTAGGATTACTGTATCCCTTGGACCTTCAAATCAACGATGGAACACAGAAATTGCATCGATATTGAATACAAAAGGCAAAGTATCGACTTATTTATATGAGGAGAAACTCTTTCAATAGTTCGTGCTTTGTGCCTTTCTTGGGACAGCAGTATCAGATTCCGATGCACAATTTCAGGTTTACTGTATCCCTTGGACCTTCAAATCAACGATGAAACACAGAAATTGCATCGATATTGAATACTAAAAGCAAAATGTCGACTTATTTACAAAGGGAGTAACTCTTCTTATAGTTCGTGTTTGAGCCTTTCCTGGGACAGCAGAATTAGATTCCGATGCACCATTGCAGATTTACTGTATCCCTTGGACCTTCAAATCAACGATGAAACACAGGAATTAAATCGATATTGAATACAAAAGGCAAAATGTTGACTTATTTACAAGAGGAGTAACTCCTCTAATAGTTCGTGTTTTGAGCCTTTCCTGGGACAGCAGTTTTAGATTCCGATGTACCATTGCAGGTTAAGTGTATCCCTTGGACCTTCAAATCAACGATGAAACACAGAAATTGCATCGATATTGAGTACAAAAGGCAAAATCTCGACTTATTTACAAGAGGAGTAACTCTTCTAACGGTTCGTGTTTTGAGCCTTTCCTGGGACAGGAGTATTAGATTCCGATGCACCATTGCAGGTTTACTATATCCATTGGACCTTCAAATCAACGATGAAACACACTGAAATTGCATCGATATTGAGTACAAAAGGCAAAATGCAGACTTATTTACAAGAGGAGTAACTCTTCTAATAGTTCGTGCTTTGAGCCATTCCTGGGACAGCAGTATTAGATTCCGATGCACCATTGCAGGATTACTGTATCCATTGCACCTTCAAATCAACGATGAAACACAGAAACTGCATCGATATTGTATACAAAAGGCAAAATGTCGACTTATTTGTAAGAGGAGTAACTCTTCTAGTAGTTCGTGCTTTGAGCCTTTCCTGGGACAGCAGTATTAGATTCCGATGCACCATTGGAGGTTTACTGTATCCCTTGGACCATCAAATCAACGATGAAACACAGAAATTTCATCGTTATTGAATACAAAAGGCAAAATGTCGACATAATTATAAGAGGAGTAACTCCTCTAATAGTTCGTGCTTTGAGCCTTTCCTGGGACAGCAGTATTACATAACGATGCACCATTGCAGGATTACTGTATCCCTTGGACCTTCAAATCAACGATGGAACACAGAAATTGCATCGATATTGAATACAAATGGCAAAATGTCGACTTATTTGTATGAGGAGTAACTCTTTCAATAGTTCGTGATTTGTGCCTTTGCTGGGACAGAAGTATCAGATTCCGATGCACCCTTTTAGGTTTACTGTATCCCTTCGACCTTCAAATCAACGATGAGACACTGAAATTGCATCGATATTGAATACAAAAGGCAAAATGTCGACTTATTTACAAGAGGATTAACTCTTCTAATAGTTCGTGTTTGAGCCTTTCCTGGGACAGCAGTATTAGCTTCCGATGCACCATTTCAGGCTTACTGTATCCCTTGGACCTTCAAATCAACGATGAAACACAGCAATTGCATCTATATTGAATAGAAAAGGCAAAATGTTGACTTAATTACAAGAGGAGTAACTCTTCTAATAGTTCGTGCTTTGAGCCTTTCCTGGGACAGCAGTATTAGATTCCGATGCACCTTTGCAGGTTAACTGTATCCCTTAAACGTTGAAATCACGATGAAACACAGAAATTGCATCGATATTGAATACAAAAAGCAAAATGTCGACTTATTTACAAGAGGAGTAACTCTTCTAATAGTTCGTGTTTGAGGCTTTTCTGGGACAGCAGTATTAGATTCCGATGCACCATTGCAGGTTTACTGTATCCCTTGGACCTTAAAATCAACGATGAAACACAGGAATTGCATCGATATTGAATACAAAAGGCAAAATGTTGACTTATTTACAAGAGGAGTAACTCTTCTAATAGTTCGTGCTTTGAGCCTTTCCTGGGACAGGAGTATTAGATTCCGATGCACCATTGCAGGTTAAGTGTATCCCTTGGACCTTCAAATTAACGATGAAACACAGAAATTGCATCGATATTGAATACAAAAGGCAAAATGTCGACTTATTTATAAGAGGAGTAACTCTTCTAATAGTTCGTGTTTGAGCATTTCCTGGAACAGAAGTATTAGATTCCGATGCACCATTGCAGATTTACTGTATCCCTAGGACCTTCAAATCAACGATGAAAAACAGAAATTGCATCGATATTTATTACAAAAGGCAAAATGTCGGCTTTTTTACAAGAGGAGTAACTCTTCAAATAGTTCGTGCTTTAAGCATTTCCTGGGACAGCAGTAATAGATTCCGATGCACCATTGCAGGTTTACTGTATCCCTTGGACCTTCAAATCAACGATGAAACACAGAAATTGCATCGATATTGATTACAAAAGGCAAAATGACGACTTATTTATAAGAGAAGTAACTCTTCTAAAGGTTCGTGCTTTGAGCCTTTCCTGGGACAGCAGTATTATATTCCGATGCACCATTGCAGTTTAACGGTATCCCTTGGACCTTCAAATCAACGATGAAACACACAAATTGCATCGATATTGAATACAAAAGGCAAATTGTCGACTTATTTATAAGAGGTGTAAATCTTTTAATAGTTCGTGCTTTGAGCCTTTCCTCGGACAGCAGTATCATATTCCGATACACCATTGCAGGTTTACTGTATCCCTTGGAGCTTCAAATCAACAAAGAAACATAGAAATTGCATCGATATTGAATACAAAAGGCAAAATGTCGACTTATTTACAAGAGGAGTAACTCTTCTAATAGTTCGTGGTTGAGCCTTTCCTGGGACAGAAGTATTAGATTCCGATGCACCATTGCAGATTTACTGTATCCCCTGGACCTTCAAATCAACGATGAAACTAAGAAATTGCATCGATATTGATTACAAAAGGCAAAATGTCAACTTATTGTCAAGAGGAGTAACTCTTCAAATAGTTCATGCTTTGAGCATTTCCTGGGACAGCAGTAATAGATTCCGATGCACCATTGCAGGTTTACTGTACCCCTTGGACCTTCAAATCAACGATGAAACACAGAAATTGCATCGATATTGAATACAGAAGGCAAAGTGTTGACTTATTTACAAGAGGAGTAACTCTTCTAATAGTTCGTGTTTGAGCCTTTCCTGGGACCGGAATATTAGATTCCGATGCACCATTGCAGGTTTACTATATCCATTGGACCTTCAAATCAACGATGAAACACAGAAATTGCATCGATATTGAATACAAAAGGCAAAATGTCGACTTATTTACAAGAGGAGTAACTCTTCTAATAGTTCGTGTTTGTCCCTTTCCCGGGACAGAAGTATTAGATTCCGATGCACCATTGCAGATTTACTGTATCCCCTGGTCCTTCAAATCTACGATGAAACACAGAAATTGCATCGATATTGACTACAAAAGGCAAAATGTCGACTTATTTACAAGAGGAGTAACTCTTCAAATAGTTCGTGCTTTGAGCATTTCCTGGGACAGCAGTAATAGATTCCGATGCACCATTGCAGGTTTACTGTATCCCTTGGACCTTCAATTCAACGATGAAACACAGAAATTGCATCGATATTGAATACAGAAGGTAAAATGTAGACTTATTTATAAGAGGAGTATCTCTTCTAGTAGTTCGTGCTTTGAGCCTTTCCTGGGACAGCAGTATTAGATTCCGATGCACCATTGCAAGTTTACTGTATCAATTGCACCTTCAAATCAACGATGAAACACAGAAATTGCATCGATATTGAATACAAAAGGCAAAATGTCGACTTATTTACAAGAGGAGTAACTCTTCAAATAGTTCGTGCTTTGAGCATTTCCTGGGACAGCAGTAATAGATTCCGATGCACCATTGCAGGTTTACTGTATCCCTTGGACCTTCAAATCAACGATGAAATACAGAAATTGCACGGATATTGAATACAAAAGGCAAAATTTCGACTTATTTACAAGAGGAGTAACTCTTCTAATAGTTCGTGATTTGAGCCTTTCCTGGGACAGCAGTATTGGATTGCGATGCACCATTGCAGGCTTACTATATCCCTTGGACCTTCAAATCAACGATGAAACACAGAAATTGCATCGATATTGAATACAAAACGCAAAGTATCGACTTATTTATATGAGGAGAAACTCTTTCAATAGTTCGTGCTTTGTGCCTTTCCTGGGACAGCAGTATCAGATTCCTATGCACCCTTTCTGGTTTACTGTATCCCTTGGACCTTCAAATCAGCGATGAAACACAGAAATTGCATCGACATTGAATACAAAAGGCAAAATGTCGACTTAGTTACAAGAGGAGTAACTCTTCAAATGGTTCGTGTTTGAGTCTTTCCTGGGACAGCAGTATTAGATTCCGATGCACAATTGCAGGTTTACTGTATCCCTTGGACCTTCAAATCAACGATGAAACACAGGAATTCCATCGATATTCAATACAAAAGGCAAAATGTTGTCTTATTTACAAGAGGAGTAACTCTTCTAATAGTTCGTGCTTTGAGCCTTTCCTGGGACAGGAGTATTAGATTCCGATGCACCATTGCAGGTTTTCTGTATCCATTGGACCTTCAAATCAACGATGAAACACAGAAATTGCATCGATATTGAATGCAAAATGCAAAATGTCGACTTATTTACAAGAGGAGTAACTCTTCTAATAGTTCGTGCTTTGAGCCTTTCCTCGGACAGCAGTATTAGATTCCAATGCACCATTGCAGGATTACTGTATCCTTTGGACCTTCAAATCAACGATGAAACACAGAAATTGCATCGATATTGAATACAAAAGGCAAAATGTCGACTAATTTACAAGAGGAGTAAGTCTTCTTATAGTTCGTGTTTGAGCCTTTCCTGGGACAGCAGCATCAGACTCCGATGCACCATTGCAGGTTAACTGTATCCATTGCACCTTCAAATCAACGATGAAACAAAGAAATTGCATCGATATTGAATACAAAAGGCAAAATGTCGACTTATTTATATGAGGAATAACTCTTCTAATAGTTCGTGCTTTGAGCCTTTCCTGGGACAGAAGTATCAGATTCCGATGACCCTTGCAGATTTACTGTATCCCTTGGACCTGCAAATCAACGATGAAACACAGAAATTGCATCGATATTGATTACAAAAGGCAAAATGTCGACTTATTTATAAGAGGAGTAACCCTTCAAATAGTTCGTACTTTGAGCCTTTCCTGGGACAGCAGTAATAGATTCCGATGCACCATTGCAGGTTTACTGTATCCCTTGGACCTTCAAATCAACGATGAAACACAGGAATTCCATCGATATTCAATACTAAAGGAAAAATGTTGTCTTATTTACAAGAGGAGTAACTCTTCTAATAGTTCGTGTTTTGAGCCTTTCCTGGGACAGGAGTATTATATTCCGATGCACCAATGCAGGTTTACTGTATCCATTGGACCTTCAAATCAACGATGAAACACAGAAATTGCATCGATATTGAATACAAAATGCAAAATGTCGACTTATTTATAAGAGGAGTAACTCTTCTAATAGTACATGCATTGAGCCTTTCCTGGGACAGCAGTATTAGAATCCGATGCACCATTGCTGGTTTACTGTATCCCTTGGACCTTCAAATCAACGATGAAACACAGAAATTGCATCGATATTGAATACAAAACGCAAAGTATCGACTTATTTATATGAGGAGAAACTCTTTCAATAGTTCGTGCTTTGTGCCTTTCCTGGGACAGCAGTATCAGATTCCGATGCACCCTTTCTGGTTTACTGTATCCCTTGGACCTTCAAATCAGCGATGAAACACGGAAATTGCATCGACATTGAATACAAAAGGCAAAATGTCGACTTAGTTACAAGAGGAGTAACTCTTCTAATGGTTCGTGTTTCAGTCTTTCCTGGGACAGCAGTATTAGATTCCGATGCACAATTGCAGGTTTACTGTATCCCTTGGACCTTCAAATCAACGATGAAACACAGGAATTCCATCGATATTCAATACAAAAGGCAAAATGTTGTCTTATTTACAAGAGGAGTAACTCTTCTAATAGTTCGTGCTTTGAGCCTTTCCTGGGACAGGAGTATTAGATTCCGATGCACCATTGCAGGTTTTCTGTATCCATTGGACCTTCAAATCAACGATGAAACACAGAAATTGGATCGATATTGAATACAAAAGGCAAAATGTCGACTTATTTATAAGAGGAGTAACACTTCTAATAGTTCATGTTTTGGGCCTTTCCTGGGACAGCAGTATTAGATTCCGATGCACCATTGCAGGGTTACTGTATCCCTCGGACCTTTAAATCAACGATGGAACACAGAAATTTAATCGATATTGAATACAAAAGGCAAAATATCGACTTATTTATATGAGTAGTAACTCTATCAATAGTTCGTGTTTGTGCCTTTCCTGGGACAGCAGTATCAGATTCCGATGCACCCTTTCAGATTTACTGTATCCCATTGACCTTCAAATCAACGATGAAATACAGAAATTGCATCGATATTGAATACAAGAGGCAAAATGTCGACTTATTTACAAGAGGAGTAACTCTTCTAATAGTTCGTGTTTGAGCCTTTCCTGGGACAGCAGTATTAGATTCCGATGCACCATTGCAGGTTTACTGTATCCCTTGGACCTTCAAATCAACGATGAAACACAGGAATTGCATCGATACTCAATACAAAAGGCAAATTGTTGACTTATTTACTAGTAGAGTAACTCTTCTAATAGTTCGTTCTTTGAGCCTCTCCTGGGACAGCAGTATCAGATTCCGATGCACCCTTTCAGGTTTACTGTATCCCATGGACCTTCAAATCAACGATGAAACACAGAAAGTTCATCGATATTGAATACAAAAGGCGAAATGTAGACTTATTTACAAGAGGAGTAACTCTTCTAATAGTTCGTGCTTTGAGCCTTTCCTGGGACAGCAGTATTAGATTCCGATGCACCATTGCAGGATTACTGTATCCCTTGGACCTTCAAATCAACGATGAAACACAGAAATTGCATCGATATTGAATACAAAAGGCAAAATGTCGACTTATTTATATGAGTAGTATCTCTTTCAATAGTTCGTGATTTGTGCCTTTCCTGGGAAAGCAGTATCAGATTCCGATGCACCCTTTCTGGTTTACTGTATCCCTTGGACCTTCAAATCAACGATGAAACACAGAAATTGCATCGACATTGAATACAAAAGGCAAAATGTCGACTTATTTACAAGAGGAGTAACTCTTCTAATAGTTCGTGTTTGTGTCTTTCCTGGGACAGCAGTATTAGATTCCGATGCACCATTGCAGGTTTACTGTATCCCTTGGACCTTCAAATCAACGATGAAACACAGGAATTCCATCGATATTCAATACAAAAGGCAAAATGTTGTCTTATTTACAAGAGGAGTAACTCTTCTAATAGTTCGTACTTTGAGCCTTTCCTGGGACCGGAGTATTAGATTCCGATGCACCATTGCAGGTTTACTGTATCCATTGGACCTTCAAATCATCGATGAAACCCAGAAATTGCATCGATATTGAATGCAAAAGGCAAAATGTCGACTTATTTACAAGAGGAGTAGCTCTTCTAATAGTTCGTGCTTTGAGCCTTTCCTCGGACAGCAGTATTAGATTCCAATGCACCAATGCAGGATTACTGTATCCTTTTGACCTTCAAATCAACGATGGTACACAGAAATTGCATCGATATTGAATACAAAAGGCAAAATGTCGACTTATTTATATGAGGAGAAACTCTTTCAATAGTTCGTGTTTTGTGCCTTTCCTGGGACAGCGGTATCAGATTCCGATGCACCCTTTCAGGTTTACTATATCCCTTGGACCTTCAAATCAACGATGAAACACAGAAATTGCATCGATATTGAATACAAAAGGCAAAATGTCGACTTATTTACAAGAGGAGTAACTCTTCTAATAGTTCGTGCTTTGAGCCTTTCCTGGGACAGGAGTATTAGATTCCGATGCACCATTGCAGGATTACTGTATAAATTGCACCTTCAAATCAACGATGAAACACAGAAATTGCATCGATATTGAATACAAAAAGCAAAATGTCGACTTATTTATAAGAGGAGTAACTCTTCTAATAGTTCGTGCTTTGAGCCTTTCCTGGGACAGCAGTATTAGATTCCGATGCACCATTGCAGGATTACTGTATAAATTGCACCTTCAAATCAACGATGAAACACAGAAATTGCATCGATATTGAATACAAAAAGCAAAATGTCGACTTATTTATAAGAGGAGTAACTCTTCTAGTATTTCGTGCTTTGAGCCTTTCCTGGGACAGCAGTATTAGATTCCGATGCACCATTGCAGGTTTACTGTATCCCTTGGACCATCAAATCAACGATGAAACACAGAAATTTCATCGTTATTGAATACAAAAGGCAAAATGTCGACTTATTTACAAGAGGAGTAACTCTTCTAATAGTTCGTGCATTGAGCCTTTCCTGGGACAGCAGTATTAGATTCCGGTGCACCATTGCAGGATTACTGTATCCCTTGGACCCTCAAATCTACGATGGAACACAGAAATTAGATCGATATTGAATACAAAAGGCAAAATGTCGACTTATTTATATGAGGAGAAACTCTTTCAATAGTTCGTGCTTTGTGCCTTTCCTGGGACAGCAGTATCAGATTCCGATGCACAATTTCAGGTTTACTGTATCCCTTGGACCTTCAAATCAACGATGAAACACAGAAATTGCATCGATATTGAATACAAAAGGCAAAATGTTGACTTATTTACAAGAGGAGTAACTCTTCTAATAGTTCGTGCTTTGAGCCTTTCCTGGGACAGCAGTATTAGTTTCCGATGCACCATTGGAGGTTAACTGTATCCCTTAAACCTTAAAATCAACGATGAAACACAGAAATTGCATCGATATTGAATACAAAAGCAAAATTTCGACTTATTTACAAGAGGAGTAACTCTTCTAATAGTTCGTGCTTTGAGCCTTTCCTGAGACAGCAGTATTAGATTCCGATGCACCATTGTAGGATTACTGTATCCCTTGGACCTTCAAATCAACGATGGAACACAGAAATTGCATCGATATTGAATACAAAAGGCAAAGTATCGACTTATTTATATGAGGAGAAACTCTTTCAATAGTTCGTGCTTTGTGCCTTTCCTGGGACAGCAGTATCAGATTCCGATGCACAATTTCAGGTTTACTGTATCCCTTGGACCTTCAAATCAACGATGAAACACAGAAATTGCATCGATATTGAATACTAAAAGCAAAATGTCGACTTATTTACAAAGGGAGTAACTCTTCTTATAGTTCGTGTTTGAGCCTTTCCTGGGACAGCAGAATTAGATTCCGATGCACCATTGCAGATTTACTGTATCCCTTGGACCTTCAAATCAACGATGAAACACAGGAATTGCATCGATATTGAATACAAAAGGCAAAATGTTGACTTATTTACAAGAGGAGTAACTCCTCTAATAGTTCGTGTTTTGAGCCTTTCCTGGGACAGCAGTATTAGATTCCGATGTACCATTGCAGGTTAAGTGTATCCCTTGGACCTTCAAATCAACGATGAAACACAGAAATTGCATCGATATTGAATACAAAAGGCAAAATCTCGACTTATTTACAAGAGGAGTAACTCTTCTAACAGTTCGTGTTTTGAGCCTTTCCTGGGACAGGAGTATTAGATTCCGATGCACCATTGCAGGTTTACTATATCCATTGGACCTTCAAATCAACGATGAAACACACTGAAATTGCATCGATATTGAGTACAAAAGGCAAAATGCAGACTTATTTACAAGAGGAGTAACTCTTCTAATAGTTCGTGCTTTTAGCCATTCCTGGGTCAGCAGTATTAGATTCCGATGCACCATTGCAGGATTACTGTATCCATTGCACCTTCAAATCAACGATGAAACACAGAAATTGCATCGATATTGTATACAAAAGGCAAAATGTCGACTTATTTATAAGAGGAGTAACTCTTCTAGTAGTTCGTGCTTTGAGCCTTTCCTGGGACAGCAGTATTAGATTCCGATGCACCATTGGAGGTTTACTGTATCCCTTGGACCATCAAATCAACGATGAAACACAGAAATTTCATCGTTATTGAATACAAAAGGCAAAATGTCGACATAATTATAAGAGGAGTAACTCTTCTAATAGTTCGTGCTTTGAGAATTTCCTGGGACAGCAGTATTAGATTCCGATGAACCATTTCAGGTTTACTGTATCCCTTGGACCTTCAAATCCACGATGAAACACAGAAATTGCATCGACATTGAATACAAAAGGCAAAATGTCGACTTATTTACAAGAGGAGTAACTCTTCTAATAGTTCGTGTTTGTGTCTTTCCTGGGACAGCAGTATTAGATTCCGATGCACCATTGCAGGTTTACTGTATCCCTTGGACCTTCAAATCAACGATGAAACACAGGAATTCCACCGATATTCAATACAAAAGGCAAAATGTTGTCTTATTTACAAGAGGAGTAACTCTTCTAATAGTTCGTGCTTTGAGCCTTTCCTGGGACCGGAGTATTAGATTCCGATGCACCATTGCAGGTTTACTGTATCCATTGGACCTTCAAATCATCGATGAAACACAGAAATTGCATCGATATTGAATGCAAAAGGCAAAATGTCGACTTATTTACAAGAGGAGTAGCTCTTCTAATAGTTCGTGCTTTGAGCCTTTCCTCGGACAGCAGTATTAGATTCCAATGCACCATTGCAGGATTACTGTATCCTTTTGACCTTCAAATCAACGATGGTACACAGAAATTGCATCGATATTGAATACAAAAGGCAAAATGTTGTCTTATTTACAAGAGGAGTAACTCTTCTAATAGTTCGTGCTTTGAGCCTTTCCTGGGACCGGAGTATTAGATTCCGATGCACCATTGCAGGTTTACTGTATCCATTGGACCTTCAAATCATCGATGAAACACAGAAATTGCATCGATATTGAATGCAAAAGGCAAAATGTCGACTTATTTACAAGAGGAGTAGCTCTTCTAATAGTTCGTGCTTTGAGCCTTTCCTCGGACAGCAGAATTAGATTCCAATGCACCATTGCAGGATTACTGTATCCTTTTCACCTTCAAATCAACGATGGTACACAGAAATTGCATCGATATTGAATACAAAAGGCAAAATGTCGACTTATTTATATGAGGAGTAACTCTTTCAATAGTTCGTGTTTTGTGCCTTTCCTGGGACAGCGGTATCAGATTCCGATGCACCCTTTCAGGTTTACTATATCCCTTGGACCTTCAAATCAACGATGAAACACAGAAATTGCATCGATATTGAATACAAAAGGCAAAATGTCGACTTATTTACAAGAGGAGTAACTCTTCTAATAGTCCGTGCTTTGAGCCTTTCCTGGGACAGGAGTATTAGATTCCGATGCACCACTGCAGGTTTACTGTATCCATTGCACCTTCAAATCAACGATGAAACGCAGTTATTGCATCGATATTGAATACAAAAAGCAAAATGTCGACTTATTTATAGGAGGAATTACTCTTCTAATAGTTCGTGCTTTGAGCCTTTCCTGGGACAGAAGTATTATATTCCGATGCACCATTGCAGGTTTACTGTATCCATTGCACCTTCAAATCAACGATGAAACACAGAAATTGCATCGATATTGAGTACAAAAGGCAAAATCTCGACTTATTTACAAGAGGAGTAACTCTTCTGATAGTTCGTGCTTTGAGCCTTTCCTGGGACAGGAGTATTAGATTCCGATGCACCATTGCAGGTTTACTGTATCCATTGCACCTTCAAATCAACGATGAAACGCAGAAATTGCATCGATATTGAATACAAAAGGCAAAGTGTTGACTTATTTACAAGAGGAGTCACTCTTCTAATAGTTCGTTCTTTGAGCCTTTCCTGGGACAGAAATATTAAATTCCGATGCACCATTGCAGGTTGAGTGTATCCCTTGGACATTCAAATCAACGATGAAACACAGATATTGCATCGATATTGAATACAAAAGGCAAAATGTCGACTTATTTACAAGAGGAGTAACTCTTCTAATAGTTCGTGCTTTGAGCATTTCCTGGGACAGGAGTATTATATTCCGATGCACCATTGCAGGATTACTGTATCCATTGCACCCTCAAATCAACGGTGAAACACAGAAATTGCATCGATATTGAGTAAAAAAGGCAAAATTTCGACTTATTTACAAGACGAGTAACTCTTCTAATAGTTCGTGCTTTGAGCCTTTCCTGGGACAGCAGTATTAGATTCCGATGCACCATTGCAGGTTTACTATATCCATTGGACCTTCAAATCAACGATGAAACACAGAAATTGCACCGATATTGAATACAAAAGGCAAAATGTCGACTTATTTACAAGAGGAGTAACTCTTCTAATAGTTCGTGCTTTGAGCCTTTCCTGGGACAGCAGTATTAGATTCCGATGCACCATTGCAGGATTACTGTATAAATTGCACCTTCAAATCAACGATGAAACACAGATATTGCATCGATATTGAATACAAAAAGCAAAATGTCGACTTATTTATAAGACGAGTAACTCTTCTAGTATTTCGTGCTTTGAGCCTTTCCTGGGACAGCAGTATTAGATTCCGATGCACCATTGGAGGTTAACTGTATCCCTTAAACCTTAAAATCAACGATGAAACACAGAAATTGCATCGATATTGAATACAAAAGCAAAATTTCGACTTATTTACAAGAGGAGTAACTCTTCTAATAGTTCGTGCTTTGAGCCTTTCCTGGGACAGCAGTATTAGATTCCGATGCACCATTGTAGGATTACTGTATCCCTTGGACCTTCAAATCAACGATGGAACACAGAAATTGCATCGATATTGAATACAAAAGGCAAAGTATCGACTTATTTATATGAGGAGAAACTCTTTCAATAGTTCGTGCTTTGTGCCTTTCCTGGGACAGCAGTATCAAATTCCGATGCACAATTTCAGGTTTACTGTATCCCTTGGACCTTCAAATCAACGATGAAACACAGAAATTGCATCGATATTGAATACTAAAAGCAAAATGTCGACTTATTTACAAAGGGAATAACTCTTCTTATAGTTCGTGTTTGAGCCTTTCCTGGGACAGCAGAATTAGATTCCGATGCACCATTGCAGATTTACTGTATCCCTTGGACCTTCAAATCAACGATGAAACACAGGAATTGCATCGATATTGAATACAAAAGGCAAAATGTTGACTTATTTACAAGAGGAGTAACTCCTCTAATAGTTCGTGTTTTGAGCCTTTCCTGGAACAGCAGTATTAGATTCCGATGTACCATTGCAGGTTAAGTGTATCCCTTGGACCTTCAAATCAACGATGAAACACAGAAATTGCATCGATATTGAATACAAAATGCAAAATCTCGACTTATTTACAAGAGGAGTAACTCTTCTAACAGTTCGTGTTTTGAGCCTTTCCTGGGACAGGAGTATTAGATTCCGATGCACCATTGCAGGTTTACTATATCCATTGGACCTTCAAATCAACGATGAAACACACTGAAATTCATCGATATTGAGTACAAAAGGCAAAATGCAGACTTATTTACAAGAGGAGTAACTCTTCTAATAGTTCGTGCTTTGAGCCATTCCTGGGACAGCAGTATTAGATTCCGATGCACCATTGCAGGATTACTGTATCCATTGCACCTTCAAATCAACGATGAAACACAGAAATTGCATCGATATTGTATACAAAAGGCAAAATGTCGACTTATTTATAAGAGGAGTAACTCTTCTAGTAGTTCGTGCTTTGAGCCTTTCCTGGGACAGCAGTATTAGATTCCGATGCACCATTGGAGGTTTACTGTATCCCTTGGACCATCAAATCAACGATGAAACACAGAAATTTCATCGTTATTGAATACAAAAGGCAAAATGTCGACATAATTATAAGAGGAGTAACTCTTCTAATAGTTCGTGCTTTGAGAATTTCCTGGGACAGCAGTATTAGATTCCGATAAACCATTTCAGGTTTACTGTATCCCTTGGACCTTCAAATCAACGATGAAACACAGAAATTGCATCGACATTGAATACAAAAGGCAAAATGTCGACATAATTATAAGAGGAGTAACTCTTCTAATAGTTCGTGCTTTGAGAATTTCCTGGGACAGCAGTATTAGATTCCGATAAACCATTTCAGGTTTACTGTATCCCTTGGACCTTCAAATCAACGATGAAACACAGAAATTGCATCGATATTGAGTACAAAAGGCAAAATCTCGACTTATTTACAAGAGGAGTAACTCTTCTAATAGTTCGTGCTTTGAGCCTTTCCTGGGACAGGAGTATTAGATTCCGATGCACCATTGCAGGTTTACTGTATCCATTGCACCTTCAAATCAACGATGAAACGCAGAAATTGCATCGATATTGAATACAAAAGGCAAAGTGTTGACTTATTTACAAGAGGAGTCACTCTACTAATAGTTCGTTCTTTGAGCCGTTCCTGGGACAGAAGTATTAAATTCCGATGCACCATTGCAGGTTGAGTGTATCCCTTGGACATTCAAATCAACGATGAAACACAGAAATTGCATCGATATTGAATACAAAAGGCAAAATGTCGACTTATTTACAAGAGGAGTAACTCTTCTAATAGTTCGTGCTTTGAGCATTTCCTGGGACAGGAGTATTATATTCCGATGCACCATTGCAGGTTTACTGTATCCATTGCACCTTCAAATCAACGATGAAACACAGAAATTGCATCGATATTGAGTACAGAAGTCAAAATTTCGACTTATTTACAAGACGAGTAACTCTTCTAATAGTTCGTGCTTTGAGCCTTTCCTGGGACAGCAGTATTAGATTCCGATGCACCATTGCAGGTTTACTATATCCATTGGACCTTCAAATCAACGATGAAACACAGAAATTGCATCGATATTGAATACAAAAGGCAAAATGTCGACTTATTTACAAGAGGAGTAACTCTTCTAATAGTTCGTGCTTTGAGCCTTTCCTGGGACAGCAGTATTAGATTCCGATGCACCATTGCAGGATTACTGTATAAATTGCACCTTCAAATCAACGATGAAACACAGAAATTGCATCGATATTGAATACAAAAAGCAAAATGTCGACTTATTTATAAGAGGAGTAACTCTTCTAGTATTTCGTGCTTTGAGCCTTTCCTGGGACAGCAGTATTAGATTCCGATGCACCATTTCAGGTTTACTGTATCCCTTGGACCTTCAACTCAACGATGAAACACAGCAATTGCATCGATATTGTATAGAAAAGACAAAATGTTGACTTATTTACAAGAGGAGTAACTCTTCTAATAGTTCGTGCTTTGAGCCTTTCCTGGGACAGCAGTATTAGTTTCCGATGCACCATTGGAGGTTAACTGTATCCCTTAAACCTTAAAATCAACGATGAAACACAGAAATTGCATCGATATTGAATACAAAAGCAAAATTTCGACTTATTTACAAGAGGAGTAACTCTTCTAATAGTTCGTGCTTTGAGCCTTTCCTGGGACAGCAGTATTAGATTCCGATGCACCATTGTTGGATTACTGTATCCCTTGGACCTTCAAATCAACGATGGAACACAGAAATTGCATCGATATTGAATACAAAAGGCAAAGTATCGACTTATTTATATGAGGAGAAACTCTTTCAATAGTTCGTGCTTTGTGCCTTTCCTGGGACAGCAGTATCAGATTCCGATGCACAATTTCAGGTTTACTGTATCCCTTGGACCTTCAAATCAACGATGAAACACAGAAATTGCATCGATATTGAATACTAAAAGCAAAATGTCGACATATTTACAAAGGGAGTAACTCTTCTTATAGTTCGTGTTTGAGCCTTTCCTGGGACAGCAGAATTAGATTCCGATGCACCATTGCAGATTTACTGTATCCCTTGGACCTTCAAATCAACGATGAAACACAGGAATTGCATCGATATTGAATACAAAAGGCAAAATGTTGACTTATTTACAAGAGGAGTAACTCCTCTAATAGTTCGTTTTTTGAGCCTTTCCTGGGACAGCAGTATTAGATTCCGATGTACCATTGCAGGTTAAGTGTATCCCTTGGACCTTCAGATCAACGATGAAACACAGAAATTGCATCGATATTGAATACAAAAGGCAAAATCTCGACTTATTTACAAGAGGAGTAACTCTTCTAACAGTTCGTGTTTTGATCCTTTCCTGGGACAGGAGTATTAGATTCCGATGCACCATTGCAGGTTTACTATATCCATTGGACCTTCAAATCAACGATGAAACACACTGAAATTGCATCGATATTGAATACAAAAGGCAAAATGCAGACTTATTTACAAGAGGAGTAACTCTTCTAATAGTTCGTGCTTTGAGCCATTCCTGGGACAGCAGTATTAGATTCCGATGCACCATTGCAGGATTACTGTATCCATTGCACCTTCAAATCAACGATGAAACACAGAAATTGCATCGATATTGTATACAAAAGGCAAAATGTCGACTTATTTATAAGAGGAGTAACTCTTCTAGTAGTTCGTGCTTTGAGCCTTTCCTGGGACAGCAGTATTAGATTCCGATGCACCATTGGAGGTTTACTGTATCCCTTGGACCATCAAATCAACGATGAAACACAGAAATTTCATCGTTATTGAATACAAAAGGCAAAATGTCGACATAATTATAAGAGGAGTAACTCCTCTAATAGTTCGTGCTTTGAGCCTTTCCTGGGACAGCAGTATTACATAACGATGCACCATTGCAGGATTACTGTATCCCTTGGACCTTCAAATCAACCATGGAACACAGAAATTGCATCGATATTGAATACAAAAGGCAAAATGTCGACTTATTTGTATGAGGAGTACCTCTTTCAATAGTTCGTGCTTTGTGCCTTTCCTGGGACAGAAGTATCAGATTCCGATGCACCCTTTTAGGTTTAGTGTATCCCTTCGACCTTCAAATCAACGATGAGACACTGAAATTGCATCGATATTGAATACAAAAGGCAAAATGTCGAATTATTTACAAGAGGATTAACTCTTCTAATAGTTCGTGTTTGAGCCTTTCCTGGGACAGCAGTATTAGCTTCCGATGCACCATTTCAGGCTTACTGTATCCCTTGGACCTTCAAATCAACGATGAAACACAGCAATTGCATCTATATTGAATAGAAAAGGCAAAATGTTGACTTATTTACAAGAGGAGTAACTCTTCTAATAGTTCGTGCTTTGAGCCTTTCCTGGGACAGCAGTATTAGATTCCGATGCACCTTTGCAGGTTAACTGTATCCCTTAAACGTTGAAATCACGATGAAACACAGAAATTGCATCGATATTGAATACAAAAAAACAAAATGTCGACTTATTTACAAGAGGAGTAACTCTTCTAATAGTTCGTGTTTGAGGCTTTTCTGGGACAGCAGTATTAGATTCCGATGCACCATTGCAGGTTTACTGTATCCCTTGGACCTTAAAATCAACGATGAAACACAGGAATTGCATCGATATTGAATACAAAAGGCAAAATGTTGACTTATTTACAAGAGTAGTAACTCTTCTAATAGTTCGTGCTTTGAGGCTTTCCTGGGACAGGAGTATTAGATTCCGATGCACCATTGCAGGTTAAGTGTATCCCTTGGACCTTCAAATTAACGATGAAACACAGAAATTGCATCGATATTGAATACAAAAGGCAAAATGTCGACTTATTTATAAGAGGAGTAACTCTTCTAATAGTTCGTGTTTGAGCATTTCCCGGAACAGAAGTATTAGATTCCGATGCACCATTGCAGATTTACTGTATCCCTAGGACCTTCAAATCAACGATGAAACACAGAAATTGCATCGATATTTATTACAAAAGGCAAAATGTCGGCTTTTTTACAAGAGGAGTAACTCTTCAAATAGTTCGTGCTTTACGCATTTCCTGGGACAGCAGTAATAGATTCCAATGCACCATTGCAGGTTTACTGTATCCCTTGGACCTTCAAATCAACGATGAAACACAGAAATTGCATCGATATTGATTACAAAAGGCAAAATGACGACTTATTTATAAGAGAAGTAACTCTTCTAAAGGTTCGTGCTTTGAGCCTTTCCTGGGACAGCAGTATTAGATTCCGATGCACCATTGCAGTTTAACGGTATCCCTTGGACCTTCAAATCAACGATGAAACACACAAATTGCATCGATATTGAATACAAAAGGCAAAATGTGGACTTATTTCTAAGAGGTGTAAATCTTTTAATAGTTCGTGCTTTGAGCCTTTCCTCGGACAGCAGTATCAGATTCCGATACACCATTGCAGGTTTACTGTATCCCTTGGAGCTTCAAATCAACAAAGAATTATAGAAATTGCATCGATATTGAATACAAAAGGCAAAATGTCGACTTAAATACAAGAGGAGTAACTCTTCTAATAGTTCGTGGTTGAGCCTTTCCTGGGACAGAAGTATTAGATTCCGATGCACCATTGCAGATTTACTGTATACCCTGGACCTTCAAATCAACGATGAAACTCAGAAATTGCATCGATATTGATTACAAAAGGCAAAATGTCGACTTATTGACAAGAGGAGTAACTCTTCA
The DNA here is from genome assembly GCF_023864275.1 of Schistocerca cancellata. Lineage (NCBI taxonomy): Eukaryota > Metazoa > Arthropoda > Insecta > Orthoptera > Acrididae > Schistocerca > Schistocerca cancellata. The sequence goes on from NC_064627.1 coordinate 94,631,138, forward strand.
AATAGTTCATGCTTTGAGCATTTCCTGGGACAGCAGTAATAGATTCCGATGCACCATTGCAGGTTTACTGTTTCCCTTGGACCTTCAAATCAACGATGAAACACAGAAATTGCATCGATATTGAATACAAAAGGCAAAGTGTTGACTTATTTACAAGAGGAGTAACTCTTCTAATAGTTCGTGTTTGAGCCTTTCCTGGGACCGGAGTATTAGATTCCGATGCACCATTGCAGGTTTACTATATCCAATGGACCTTCAAATCAACGATGAAACACAGAAATTGCATCGATATTGAATACAAAAGGCAAAATGTCGACTTATTTACAAGAGGAGTAACTCTTCTAATAGTTCGTGTTTGACCCTTTCCTGGGACAGAAGTATTAGATTCCGATGCACCATTGCAGATTTACTGTATCCCCTGGTCCTTCAAATCTACGATGAAACACAGAAATTGCATCGATATTGACTACAAAAGGCAAAATGTCGACTTATTTACAAGAGGAGTAACTCATCAAATAGTTCGTGCTTTGAGCATTTCCTGGGACAGCAGTAATAGATTCCGATGCACCATTGCAGGTTTACTATATCCCTTGGACCTTCAATTCAACGATGAAACACAGAAATTGCATCGATATTGAATACAGAAGGCAAAATGTAGACTTATTTATAAGAGGAGTAACTCTTCTAGTAGTTCGTGCTTTGAGCCTTTCCTGGGCAGCAGTATTAGATTCCGATGCACCATTGCAAGTTTACTGTATCAATTGCACCTTCAAATCAACGATGAAACACAGAAATTGCATCGATATTGAATACAAAAGGCAAAATGTCGACTTATTTACAAGAGGAGTAACTCTTCAAATAGTTCGTGCTTTGAGCATTTCCTGGGACAGCAGTAATAGATTCCGATGGACCATTGCAGGTTTACTGTATCCCTTGGACCTTCAAATCAACGATGAAATACAGAAATTGCACGGATATTGAATACAAAAGGCAAAATGTCGACTTATTTACAAGAGGAGTAACTCTTCTAATAGTTCGTGCTTTGAGCCTTTCCTGGGACAGCAGTATTGGATTGCGATGCACCATTGCAGGCTTACTATATCCCTTGGACCTTCAAATAAACGATGGAACACAGAAATTGCATCGATATTGAATACAAAACGCAAAGTATCTACTTATTTATATGAGAAGAAACTCTTTCAATAGTTCGTGCTTTGTGCCTTTCCTGGGACAGCAGTATCAGATTCCGATGCACCCTTTCTGGTTTACTGTATCCCTTGGACCTTCAAATCAGCGATGAAACACAGAAATTGCATCGACATTGAATACAAAAGGCAAAATGTCGACTTATTTACAAGAGGAGTAACGCTTCTAATGGTTCGTGTTTGAGTCTTTCCAGGGACAGCAGTATTAGATGCCGATGCACAATTGCAGGTTTACTGTATCCCTTGGACCTTCAAATCAACGATGAAACACAGGAATTCCATCGATATTCAATACAAAAGGAAAAATGTTGTCTTATTTACAAGAGGAGTAACTCTTCTAATAGTTCGTGCTTTGAGCCTTTCCTGGGACAGGAGTATTAGATTCCGATGCACCATTGCAGGTTTTCTGTATCCATTGGACCTTCAAATCAACGATGAAACACAGAAATTGCATCGATATTGAATGCAAAATGCAAAATGTCGAATTATTTACAAGAGGAGTAACTCTTCTAATAGTTCGTGCTTTGAGCCTTTCCTCGGACAGCAGTATTAGATTCCAATGCACCATTGCAGGATTACTGTATCCTTTGGACCTTCAAATCAACGATGAAACACAGAAATTGCATCGATATTGAATACAAAAGGCAAAATGTCGACTAATTTACAAGAGGAGTAAGTCTTCTTATAGTTCGTGTTTGGGCCTTACCTGGGACAGCAGCATCAGACTCCGATGCACCATTGCAGGTTAACTGTATCCATTGCACCTTCAAATCAACGATGAAACAAAGAAATTGCATCGATATTGAATACAAAAGGCAAAATGTCGACTTATTTATATGAGGAATAACTCTTCTAATAGTTCGTGCTTTGAGCCTTTCCTGGGACAGAAGTATCAGATTCCGATGACCCTTGCAGATTTACTGTATCCCTTGGACCTGCAAATCAACGATGAAACACAGAAATTGCATCGATATTGATTACAAAAGGCAAAATGTCGACTTATTTACAAGAGGAGTAACCCTTCAAATAGTTCGTACTTTGAGCCTTTCCTGGGACAGCAGTAATAGATTCCGATGCACCATTGCAGGTTTACTGTATCCCTTGGACCTTCAAATCAACGGTGAAACACAGGAATTCCATCGATATTCAATACTAAAGGAAAAATGTTGTCTTATTTACAAGAGGAGTAACTCTTCTAATAGTTCGTGTTTTGAGCCTTTCCTGGGACAGGAGTATTATATTCCGATGCACCAATGCAGGTTTACTGTATCCATTGGACCTTCAAATCAACGATGAAACACAGAAATTGCATCGATATTGAATACAAAATGCAAAATGTCGACTTACTTATAAGAGGAGTAACTCTTCTAATAGTACATGCTTTGAGCCTTTCCTGGGACAGCAGTATTAGATTCCGATGCACCATTGCTGGTTTACTGTATCCCTTGGACCATCAAATCAACGATGAAACACAGAAATTGGATCGATATTGAATACAAAAGGCAAAATGTCGACTTATTTATAAGAGGAGTAACACTTCTAATAGTTCATGTTTTGAGCCTTTCCTGGGACAGCAGTATTAGATTCCGATGCACCATTGCAGGGTTACTGTATCCCTCGGACCTTTAAATCAACGATGGAACACAGAAATTGAATCGATATTGAATACAAAAGGCAAAATGTCGACTTATTTATATGAGTAGTAACTCTATCAATAGTTCGTGTTTGTGCCTTTCCTGGGACAGCAGTATCAGATTCCGATGCACCCTTTCAGGTGTACTGTATCCCATTGACCTTCAAATCAACGATGAAACACAGAAATTGCATCGATATTGAATACAAAAGGCAAAATGTCGACTTATTTACAAGAGGAGTAACTCTTCTAATAGTTCGTGTTTGAGCCTTTCCTGGGACAGCAGTATTAGATTCCGATGCACCATTGCAGGTTTACTGTATCCCTTGGACCTTCAAATCAACGATGAAACACAGCAATTGCATCTATATTGAATAGAAAAGGCAAAATGTTGACTTATTTACAAGAGGAGTAACTCTTCTAATAGTTCGTGCTTTGAGCCTTTCCTGGGACAGCAGTATTAGATTCCGATGCACCTTTGCATGTTAACTGTATCCCTTAAACGTTGAAATCACGATGAAACACAGAAATTGCATCGATATTGAATACAAAAAAACAAAATGTCGACTTATTTACAAGAGGAGTAACTCTTCTAATAGTTCGTGTTTGAGCCTTTCCTGGGACAGCAGTATTAGATTCCGATGCACCATTGCAGGTTTACTGTATCCCTTGGACCTTAAAATCAACGATGAAACACAGGAATTGCATCGATATTGAATACAAAAGGCAAAATGTTGACTTATTTACAAGAGGAGTAACTCTTCTAATAGTTCGTGCTTTGAGCCTTTCCTGGGACAGGAGTGTTAGATTCCGATGCACCATTGCAGGTTAAGTGTATCCCTTGGACCTTCAAATTAACGATGAAACACAGAAATTGCATCGATAGTGAATACTAAAGGCAAAATGTCCACTTATTTATAAGAGGAGTAACTCTTCTATTAGTTCGTGTTTGAGCATTTCCTGGAACAGAAGTATTAGATTCCGATGCACCATTGCAGATTTACTGTATCCCTAGGACCTTCAAATCAACGATGAAACACAGAAATTGCATCGATATTTATTACAAAAGGCAAAATGTCGGCTTTTTTACGAGAGGAGTAACTCTTGAAATAGTTCGTGCTTTAAGCATTTCCTGGGACAGCAGTAATAGATTCCAATGCACCATTGCAGGTTTACTGTATCCCTTGGACCTTCAAATCAACGATGAACCACAGAAATTGCATCGATATTGATTACAAAAGGCAAAATGACGACTTATTTATAAGAGAAGTAACTCTTCTAAAGGTTCGTGCTTTGAGCCTTTCCTGGGACAGCAGTATTAGATTCCGATGCACCATTGCAGTTTAACGGTATCCCTTGGACCTTCAAATCAACGATGAAACACACAAATTGCATCGATATTGAATACAAAAGGCAAAATGTCGACTTATTTATAAGAGGTGTAAATCGTTTAATAGTTCGTGCTTTGAGCCTTTCCTCGGACAGCAGTATCAGATTCCGATACACCATTGCAGGTTTACTGTATCCCTTGGAGCTTCAAATCAACAAAGAAACATAGAAATTGCATCGATATTGAATACAAAAGGCAAAATGTCGACTTATTTACAAGAGGAGTAACTCTTCTAATAGTTCGTGGTTGAGCCTTTCCTGGGACAGAAGTATTAGATTCCGATGCACAATTGCAGATTTACTGTATCCCCTGGACCTTCAAATCAACGATGAAACTCAGAAATTGCATCGATATTGATTACAAAAGGCAAAATGTCGACTTATTGACAAGAGGAGTAACTCTTCAAATAGTTCATGCTTTGAGCATTTCCTGGGACAGCAGTAATAGATACGATGCACCATTGCAGGTTTACTGTATCCCTTGGACCTTCAAATCAACGATGAAATACAGAAATTGCACGGAAATAGAATACAAAAGGCAAAATTGCGACTTATTTACAAGAGGAGTAACTCTTCTAATAGTTCGTGCTTTGAGCCTTTCCTGGGACAGCAGTATTGGATTGCGATGCACCATTGCAGGCTTACTATATCCCTTGGACCTTCAAATCAACGATGAAACACAGAAATTGCATCGATATTGAATACAAAACGCAAAGTATCGACTTATTTATATGAGAAGAAACTCTTTCAATAGTTCGTGCTTTGTGCCTTTCCTGGGACAGCAGTATCAGATTCCGATGCACCCTTTCTGGTTTACTGTATCCCTTGGACCTTCAAATCAGCGATGAAACACAGAAATTGCATCGACATTGAATACAAAAGGCAAAATGTCGACTTATTTACAAGAGGAGTAACTCTTCTAATGGTTCGTGTTTGAGTCTATCCTGGGACAGCAGTATTAGATTCCGATGCACAATTACAGGTTTACTGTATCCCTTGGACCTTCAAATCAACGATGAAACACAGGAATTCCATCGATATTCAATACAAAAGGCAAAATGTTGTCTTATTTACAAGAGGAGTAACTCTTCTAATTGTTCGTGATTTGAGCCTTTCCTGGGACAGGAGTATTAGATTCCGATGCACCATTGCAGGTTTTCTGTATCCATTGGACCTTCAAATCAACGACGAAACACAGAAATTGCATCGATATTGAATGCAAAATGCAAAATGTCGACTTATTTACAAGAGGAGTAACTCTTCTAATAGTTCGTGCTTTGAGCCTTTCCTCGGACAGCAGTATTAGATTCCAATGCACCATTGCAGGATTACTGTATCCTTTGGACCTTCAAATCAACGATGAAACACAGAAATTGCATCGATATTGAATACAAAAGGCAAAATGTCGACTAATTTACAAGAGGAGTAAGTCTTCTTATAGTTCGTGTTTGAGCCTTTCCTGGGACAGCAGCATCAGACTCCGATGCACCATTGCAGGTTAACTGTATCCATTGCACCTTCAAATCAACGATGAAACAAAGAAATTGCATCGATTATGAATACAAAAGGCAAAATGTCGACTTATTTATATGAGGAATAACTCTTCTAATAGTTCGTGCTTTGAGCCTTTCCTGGGACAGAATTATCAGATTCCGATGACCCTTGCAGATTTACTGTATCCCTTGGACCTGCAAATCAACGATGAAACACAGAAATTGCATCGATATTGATTACAAAAGGCAAAATGTCGACTTATTTACAAGAGGAGTAACCCTTCAAATAGTTCGTACTTTGAGCCTTTCCTGGGACAGCAGTAATAGATTCCGATGCACCATTGCAGGTTTACTGTATCCCTTGGACCTTCAAATCAACGATGAAACACAGAAATTGCATCGATATTGAATACAAAAGGCAAAATGTCGACTTATTTACAAGAGGAGTAACTCTTCTAATAGTTCGTGCTTTGAGCCTTTCCTGGGACAGCAGTATTAGATTCCGATGCACCATTGCAGGATTACTGTATCCCTTGGACCTTCAAATCAACGATGAAACACAGAAATTGCATCGATATTGAATACAAAAGGCAAAATGTCGACTTATTTATATGAGTAGTATCTCTTTCAATAGTTCGTGATTTGTGCCTTTCCTGGGACAGCAGTATCACATTCCGATGCAGCCTTTCTGGTTTACTGTATCCCTTGGACCTTCAAATCAACGATGAAACACGGAAATTGCATCGACATTGAATACAAAAGGCAAAATGTCGACTTATTTACAAGAGGAGTAACTCTTCTAATAGTTCGTGCTTTGAGCCTTTCCTGGGACCGGAGTATTAGATTCCGATGCACCATTGCAGGTTTACTGTATCCATTGGACCTTCAAATCAACGATGAAACACAGAAATTGCATCGATATTGAATGCAAAAGGCAAAATGTCGACTTATTTACAAGAGGAGTAGCTCTTCTAATAGTTCGTGCTTTGAGCCTTTCCTCGGACAGCAGTATTAGATTCCAATGCACCATTGCAGGATTACTGTATCCTTTTGACCTTCAAATCGACGATGGTACACAGAAATTGCATCGATATTGAATACAAAAGGCAAAATGTCGACTTATTTATATGAGGAGTAACTCTTTCAATAGTTCGTGTTTTGTGCCTTTCCTGGGACAGCGGTATCAGATTCCGATGCACCCTTTCAGGTTTACTATATCCCTTGGACCTTCAAATCAACGATGAAACACAGAAATTGCATCGATATTGAATACAAAAAGCAAAATGTCGACTTATTTACAAGAGGATTAACTCTTCTAATAGTTCGTGCTTTAAGCCTTTCCTGGGACAGGAGTATTAGATTCCGATGCACCATTGCAGGTTTACTGTATCCATTGCACCTTCAAATCAACGATGAAACGCAGAAATTGCATCGATATTGAATACAAAATGCAAAATGTCGACTTATTTATAAGAGGAATAACTCTTCTAATAGTTCGTGCTTTGAGCCTTTCCTGGGACAGAAGTATCAGTTTCCGATGCACCATTGCAGATTTACTGTATCCCTTGGACCTTCAAATCAACGACGAAACACAGAAATTGCATCGATATTGATTACAAAAGGCAAAATGTCGACTTATTTACAAGAGGAGTAACTCTTCAAATAGTTCGTGTTTGAGCCTTTCCTGGGACAGCAGTAATAGATTCCGATGCACCATTGCAGGTTTACTGTATCCCTTGGACCTTCAAATCAACGATGAAACACAGAAATTGCATCGATATTGAATACAAAAGGCAAAATGTCGACTTATTTATAAGAGGAGTAACTCTTCTAGTTGTTCGTGTTTGAGCCTTCCCTGGGACAGCAGTATTAGATTCCGATGCACCATTGCTGGTTTACTGTATCCCTTGGACCATCAAATCAACGATGAAACACAGAAATTGCATCGATATTGAATACAAAAGGCAAAATGTCGACTTATATATAAGAGGAGTAACTCTTCTATTAGTTCATGTTTTGAGCCTTTCCTGGGACAGCAGTATTAGATTCCGATGCATCATTTCAGGGTTACTGTATCCCTCGGACATTTAAATCAACGATGGAACACAGAAATTGCATCGATATTGAATACAAAAGGCAAAATGTCGACTTATTTATATGAGTAGTAACTCTATCAATAGTTCGTGTTTGTGCCTTTCCTGGGACAGCAGTATCAGATTCCGATGCGCCCTTTCAGGTTTACTGTATCCCTTGGATCATCAAATCAACGATGAAACACAGAAATTGCATCGATATTGAATACAAAAGGCAAAATGTCGATTTATTTACAACAGGAGTAACTCTTCTAATAGTTCGGGTTTGCGCCTTTCCTGGGACAGCAGTATTAGATTCCGATGCACCATTGCAGGTTTACTGTATCCCTTGGACCTTCAAATCAACGATGAAACACAGGAATTCCATCGATATTCATTACAAAAGGCAAAATGTTGTCTTATTTACAAGAGGAGTAACTCTTCTAATAGTTCGTGTTTGAGTCTTTCCTAAGACAGCATTATTAGCTACCGATGCACCATTGCAGGTTTACTGTATCCCTTGGAACTTCAAATCAACCATGAAACACAGAAATTGCATCGATATTGAATACAAAAGAAAAAATGTCGAACTATTTATAAGAGGAGTAACTCTTCCAAAAGTTCGTGCTTTGAGCCTTTCCTGGGACAGCAGTATTAGATTCCGATGCACCATTGCAGGTTAACGGTATCCCTTGGACCTTCAAATCAACGATGAAACACAGAAATTGCATCGATATTGAATACAAAAGGCAAAATGTCGACTTATTTACAAGAGGAGTAACTCTTCTAATAGTTCGTGCTTTGAGCCTTTCCTGGGACAGCAGTATTAGATTCCGATGCACCATTGCAGGATTACTGTATCCCTTGGACCTTCAAATCAACGATGAAACACAGAAATTGCATCGATATTGAATACAAAAGGCAAAATGTCGACTTATTTATATGAGTAGTATCTCTTTCAATAGTTCGTGATTTGTGCCTTTCCTGGGACAGCAGTATCAGATTCCGATGCACCCTTTCTGGTTTACTGTATCCCTTGGACCTTCAAATCAACGATGAAACACGGAAATTGCATCGACATTGAATACAAAAGGCAAAATGTCGACTAATTTACAAGAGGAGTAACTCTTCTAATAGTTCGTGTTTTGAGCCTTTCCTGGGACCGGAGTATTAGATTCCGATGCACCATTGCGGGTTTACTGTATCCATTGGACCTTCAAATCAACGACGAAACACAGAAATTGCATCGATATTGAATACAAAAGGCAAAATGTCGACTTATTTATAAGAGGAGTAACTCTTCTAGTTGTTCGTGCTTTGAGCCTTTCCTGGGACAGCAGTATTAGATTCCGATGCACCATTGCTGGTTTACTGTATCCCTTGGACCATCAAATCAACGATGAAACACAGAAATTGCATCGATATTGAATACAAAAGGCAAAATGACGACTTATTTATAAGAGGAGTAACTCTTCTATTAGTTCATGTTTTGAGCCTTTCCTGGGACAGCAGTATTAGATTCCGATGCACCATTTCAGGGTTACTGTATCCCTCGGACCTTTAAATCAACGATGGAACACAGAAATTGCATCGATATTGAATACAAAAGGCAAAATGTCGACTTATTTATATGAGTAGTAACTCTATCAATAGTTCGTGTTTGTGCCTTTCCTGGGACAGCAGTATCAGATTCCGATGCACCCTTTCAGGTTTACTGTATCCCTTGGATCATCAAATCAACGATGAAACACAGAAATTGCATCGATATTGAATACAAAAGGCAAAATGTCGACTTATTTACAACAGGAGTAACTCTTCTAATAGTTCGGGTTTGAGCCTTTCCTGGGACAGCAGTATTAGATTCAGATGCACCATTGCAGGTTTACTGTATCCCTTGGACCTTCAAATCAACGATGAAACACAGAAATTGCATCGATATTCAATACAAAAGGCAAATTGTTGACTTATTTACAAGTAGAGTAACTCTTCTAATAGTTCGTGTTTTGAGCCTCTCTTGGGATAGGAGTATTAGATTCCGATGCACCATTGCAGGTTTACTGTATCCATTGGACCTTCAAATCAACGATGAAACACAGAAATTGCATCTAAATTGAATATTAAATGCAAAATGTCGACTTATTTACAAGAGGAGTAACTCTTCCAATAGTTCGTGTTTGAGCCTTTCCTGGGACAGCAGTATTAGATTCCGATGCAGCATTGCAGGATTACTGTATCCCTTGGACCTTCAAATCAACGATGGAACACAGAAATTGCATCGATATTGAATACAAAAGGCATAAAGTCGACTTATTTATATGAGGAGTAACTCTTCTAATAGTTCGTGCTTTGAGCCTTTCCTGGGACAGGAGTATTAGATTCCGATGCACCATTGCAGGTATACTGTATCCATTGCACCTTCAAATCAACGATGAAACGCAGAAATTGCATCGATATTGAATACAAAAGGCAAAATGTCGACTTATTTATAAGAGGAATAACTCTTCTATTAGTTCGTGCTTTGAGCCTTTCCTGGGACAGAAGTATCAGTTTCCGATGCACCACTGCAGATTTACTGTATCCCTTGGACCTTCAAATCAACGACGAAACACAGAAATTGCATCGATATTGAATACAAAAGGCAAAATGTCGACTTATTTATAAGAGGAGTAACTCTTTCAATAGTTCGTGTTTTGTGCCTTTCCTGGGACAGCGGTATCAGATTCCGATGCACCCTTTCAGGTTTACTATATCCCTTGGACCTTCAAATCAACGATGAAACACAGAAATTGCATCGATATTGAATACAAAAAGCAAAATGTCGACTTATTTACAAGAGGAGTAACTCTTCTAATAGTTCGTGCTTTGAGACTTTCCTGGGACAGGAGTATTAGATTCCGATGCACCATTGCAGGTTTACTGTATCCATTGGACCTTCAAATCAACGATGAAACACAGAAATTGCATCGATATTGAATGCAAAAGGCAAAATGTCGACTTATTTACAAGAGGAGTAGCTCTTCTAATAGTTCGTGCTTTGAGCCTTTCCTCGGACAGCAGTATTAGATTCCAATGCACCATTGCAGGATTACTGTATCCTTTTGACCTTCAAATCGACGATGGTACACAGAAATTGCATCGATATTGAATACAAAAGGCAAAATGTCGACTTATTTATATGAGGAGTAACTCTTTCAATAGTTCGTGTTTTGTGCCTTTCCTGGGACAGCGGTATCAGATTCCGATGCACCCTTGCAGGTTTACTATATCCCTTGGACCTTCAAATCAACGATGAAACACAGAAATTGCATCGATATTGAATACAAAAAGCAAAATGTCGACTTATTTACAAGAGGAGTAACTCTTCTAATAGTTCGTGCTTTGAGCCTTTCCTGGGACAGGAGTATTAGATTCCGATGCACCATTGCAGGTTTACTGTATCCATTGCACCTTCAAATCAACGATGAAACGCAGAAATTGCATCGATATTGAATACAAAAGGCAAAATGTCGACTTATTTATAAGAGGAATAACTCTTCTAATAGTTCGTGCTTTGAGCCTTTCCTGGGACAGAAGTATCAGTTTCCGATGCACCATTGCAGATTTACTGTATCCCTTGGACCTTCAAATCAACGACGAAACACAGAAATTGCATCGATATTGAATACAAAAGGCAAAATGTCGACTTATTTATAAGAGGAGTAACTCTTCTAGTTGTTCGTGCTTTGAGCCTTTCCTGGGACAGCAGTATTAGATTCCGATGCACCATTGCTGGTTTACTGTATCCCTTGGACCATCAAATCAACGATGAAACACAGAAATTGCATCGATATTGAATACAAAAGGCAAAATGACGACTTATTTATAAGAGGAGTAACTCTTCTATTAGTTCATGTTTTGAGCCTTTCCTGGGACAGCAGTATTAGATTCCGATGCACCATTTCAGGGTTACTGTATCCCTCGGACCTTTAAATCAACGATGGAACACAGAAATTGCATCGATATTGAATACAAAAGGCAAAATGTCGACTTATTTATATGAGTAGTAACTCTATCAATAGTTCGTGTTTGTGCCTTTCCTGGGACAGCAGTATCAGATTCCGATGCACCCTTTCAGGTTTACTGTATCCCTTGGATCATCAAATCAACGATGAAACACAGGAATTGCATCGATATTGAATACAAAAGGCAAAATGTCGACTTATTTACAACAGGAGTAACTCTTCTAATAGTTCGGGTTTGAGCCTTTCCTGGGACAGCAGTATTAGATTCAGATGCACCATTGCAGGTTTACTGTATCCCTTGGACCTTCAAATCAACGATGAAACACAGAAATTGCATCGATATTCAATACAAAAGGCAAATTGTTGACTTATTTACAAGTGGAGTAACTCTTCTAATAGTTCGTGCTTTGAGCCTCTCCTGGGATAGGAGTATTAGATTCCGATGCACCATTGCAGGTTTACTGTATCCATTGGACCTTCAAATCAACGATGAAACACAGAAATTGCATCTAAATTGAATATTAAATGCAAAATGTCGACTTATTTACAAGAGGAGTAACTCTTCCAATAGTTCGTGTTTGAGCCTTTCCTGGGAGAGCAGTATTAGATTCCGATGAAGCATTGCAGGATTACTGTATCCCTTGGACCTTCAAATCAACGATGGAACACAGATATTGCATCGATATTGAATACAAAAGGCATAATGACGACTTATTTATATGAGGAGTAACTCTTTCAATAGTTCGTGATTTGTGCCTTTCCTGGGACAGCAGTATCAGATTCCGATGCACCCTTTCAGGTTTACTGTATCCCTTGGACCTTGAAATCAACGATGAAACACAGAAATTGCATCGATATTGAATACAAAAGGCAAAATGTCGACATATTTACAAGAGGAGTAACTCTTCTAATAGTTCGTGTTTGAGCCTTTCCTGGGACAGCAGTATTAGCTTCCGATGCACCATTGCAGGTTTATTGTATCCCTTGGTCCTTCAAATCAACAATGAAACACAGCAATTGCATCGATATTGAATAGAAAAGGCAAAAAGCTGACTTATTTTCAAGTGGAGTAACTCTTGTAATAGTTCGTGCTTTGAGCCTTTCCTGGGACAGCAGTATTACATTCCGATTCACCATTGCAGGTTTACTGTATCCATTGGACCTTCAAAACAACGATGAAACACAGAAATTGCATCGATATTGAATACAAAAGGCAAAATGTCGACTTATTTACAAGAGGAGTAACTCTTCTAATAGTTCTTGCTTTGAGCCTTTCCTGGGACAGAAGTATTACATTCCGATACACCATAGCAGATTTACTGTATCCCTTGGACCTTCAAATAAACGATGAAACACAGAAATTGCATCGGTATTGATTACAAAAGGCAAAATGTCGACTTATTTACAAAAGGAGTAACTTTTTAAATAGTTCGTGCTTTGAGCCTTCCTAGGACAGCAGTAATTGATTCTGATGCACCATTGCAGGTTTACTGTATCCCTTGGACCTTCAAATCAACGATGCAACACAGAAATTGCATCGATATTGAATACAAAACGCAAAATGTCGACTTATTTACAAGAGGAGTAACTCTTCTAATAGTTCGTGCTTTGAGCCTTTCCTAGGACAGGAGTATTAGATTCCGATGCACCATTGCATGTTTACTGTATCCAATGCACCTTCAAATCAACGATGAAACGCAGAAATTGCATCGATATTGAATACAAAAGGCAAAATGTCGACTTATTTACAAGAGGAATAACTCTTCTAATAGTTCGTGCTTTGAGCCTTACCTGGGACAGAAGTATCCGTTTCCGATGCACCATTGCAGATTTACTGTATCCCTTGGACCTTCAAATCAACGACGAAACACAGAAATTGCATCGATATTGAATACAAAAGGCAAAATGTCGACTTATTTATAAGAGGAGTAACTCTTCTAGTTGTTCGTGCTTTGAGCCTTTCCTGGGACAGCAGTATTAGATTCCGATGCACCATTGCTGGTTTACTGTATCCCTTGGACCATCAAATCAACGATGAAACACAGAAATTGCATCGATATTGAATACAAAAGGCAAAATGTCGACTTATTTATAAGAGGAGTAACTCTTCTAATAGTTCATGTTTTGAGCCTTTCCTGGGACAGCAGTATTAGATTCCGATGCACCATTTCAGGGTTACTGTATCCCTCGGACCTTTAAATCAACGATGGAACACAGAAATTGCATCGATATTGAATACAAAAGGCAAAATGTCGACTTATTTATATGAGTAGTAACTCTATCAATAGTTCGTGTTTGTGCCTTTCCTGGGACAGCAGTATCAGATTACGATGCACCCTTTCAGGTTTACTGTATCCCTTGGATCATCAAATCAACGATGAAACACAGAAATTGCATCGATATTGAATACAAAAGGCAAAATGTCGACTTATTTACAACAGGAGTAACTCTTCGAATAGTTCGGGTTTGAGCCTTTCCTGGGACAGCAGTATTAGATTCCGATGCACCATTGCAGGTTTACTGTATCCCTTGGAACTTCAAATCAACGATGAAACACAGAAATTGCATCGATATTCAATACAAAAGGCAAATTCTTGACTTATTTACAAGTAGAGTAACTCTTCTAATAGTTCGTGCTTTGAGCCTCTCCTGGGATAGGAGTATTAGATTCCGATGCACCATTGCAGGTTTACTGTATCCATTGGACCTTCAAATCAACGATGAAACACAGAAATTGCATCTAAATTGAATATTAAATGCAAAATGTCGACTTATTTACCAGAGGAGTAACTCTTCCAATAGTTCGTGTTTGAGCCTTTCCTGGGACAGCAGTATTAGATTCCGATGCACCATTGCAGGATTACTGTATCCCTTGGACCTTCAAATCAACGATGGAACACAGAAATTGCATTGATATTGAATACAAAAGGCAAAATTTCGACTTATTTATATGAGGAGTAACTCTTTCAATAGTTCGAGCTTTGTGCCTTTCCTGGGACAGCAGTATCAGATTCCGATGCACCCTTTCAGGTTTACTGTATCCCTTGGACCTTCAAATCAACGATGAAACACAGAAATTGTATCGATATTGAATACAAAAGGCAAAATGTCGACTCATTTACAAGAGGAGTAACTCATCTAATAGTTCTTGCTTTGAGCCTTTCCTGGGACAGAAGTATTACATTCCGATACACCATAGCAGATTTACTGTATCCCTTGGACCTTCAAATAAACGATGAAACACAGAAATTGCATCGGTATTGATTACAAAAGGCAAAATGTCGACTTATTTACAAAAGGAGTTACTTTTTAAATAGTTCGTGCTTTGAGCCTTCCTAGGACAGCAGTAATTGATTCTGATGCACCATTGCAGGTTTACTGTATCCCTTGGACCTTCAAATCAACGATGAAACACAGGAATTGCATCGATATTGAATACAAAACGCAAAATGTCGACTTATTTACAAGAGGAGTAACTCTTCTAATAGTTCGTGCTTTGAGCCTTTCCTGGGACAGGAGTATTAGATTCCGATGCACCATTGCATGTTTACTGTATCCATTGCACCTTCAAATCAACGATGAAACGCAGAAATTGCATCGATATTGAATACAAAAGGCAAAATGTCGACTTATTTACAAGAGGAATAACTCTTCTAATAGTTCGTGCTTTGAGCCTTACCTGGGACAGAAGTATCCGTTTCCGATGCACCATTGCAGATTTACTGTATCCCTTGGACCTTCAAATCAACGACGAAACACAGAAATTGCATCGATATTGAATACAAAAGGCAAAATGTCGACTTATTTATAAGAGGAGTAACTCTTCTAGTTGTTCGTGCTTTGAGCCTTTCCTGGGACAGCAGTATTAGATTCCGATGCACCATTGCTGGTTTACTGTATCCCTTGGACCATCAAATCAACGATGA
This sequence comes from Schistocerca cancellata, assembly GCF_023864275.1. Taxonomy (NCBI): domain Eukaryota; kingdom Metazoa; phylum Arthropoda; class Insecta; order Orthoptera; family Acrididae; genus Schistocerca; species Schistocerca cancellata. Next base: position 94,646,857 of record NC_064627.1, read on the forward strand.
AACACAGAAATTGCATCGATATTGAATACAAAAGGCAAAATGTCGACTTATTTATAAGAGGAGTAACTCTTCTAATAGTTCATGTTTTGAGCCTTTCCTGGGACAGCAGTATTAGATTCCGATGCACCATTTCAGGGTTACTGTATCCCTCGGACCTTTAAATCAACGATGGAACACAGAAATTGCATCGATATTGAATACAAAAGGCAAAATGTCGACTTATTTATATGAGTAGTAACTCTATCAATAGTTCGTGTTTGTGCCTTTCCTGGGACAGCAGTATCAGATTACGATGCACCCTTTCAGGTTTACTGTATCCCTTGGACCTTCAAATCAACGACGAAACACAGAAATTGCATCGATATTGAATACAAAAGGCAAAATGTCGACTTATTTATAAGAGGAGTAACTCTTCCAATAGTTCGTGTTTGAGCCTTTCCTGGGACAGCAGTATTAGATTCCGATGCACCATTGCAGGATTACTGTATCCCTTGGACCTTCAAATCAACGACGAAACACAGAAATTGCATCGATATTGAATACAAAAGGCAAAATGTCGACTTATTTATAAGAGGAGTAACTCTTCCAATAGTTCGTGTTTGAGCCTTTCCTGGGACAGCAGTATTAGATTCCGATGCACCATTGCAGGATTACTGTATCCCTTGGACCTTCAAATCAACGATGAAACACAGCAATTGCATCGATATTCAATACAAAAGGCAAATTCTTGACTTATTTACAAGTAGAGTAACTCTTCTAATAGTTCGTGCTTTGAGCCTCTCCTGGGATAGGAGTATTAGATTCCGATGCACCATTGCAGGTTTACTGTATCCATTGGACCTTCAAATCAACGATGAAACACAGAAATTGCATCTAAATTGAAAATTAAATGCAAAATGTCGACTTATTTACCAGAGGAGTAACTCTTCCAATAGTTCGTGTTTGAGCCTTTCCTGGGACAGCAGTATTAGATTCCGATGCAGCATTGCAGGATTACTGTATCCCTTGGACCTTCAAATCAACGATGGAACACAGAAATTGCATCGATATTGAATACAAAAGGCATAATGTCGGATTATTTATATGAGGAGTAACTCTTTCAATAGTTCGTGCTTTGTGCCTTTCCTGGGACAGCAGTATCAGATTCCGATGCACCCTTTCAGGTTTACTGTATCCCTTGGACCTTGAAATCAACGATGAAACACAGAAATTGCATCGATATTGAATACAAAAAGCAAAATGTCGACATATTTACAAGAGGAGTAACTCTTCTAATAGTTCGTGTTTGAGCCTTTCCTGGGACAGCAGTATTAGCTTCCGATGCACCATTGCAGGTTTATTGTATCCCTTGGTCCTTCATATCAACAATGAAACACAGGAATTGCATCGATACTGAATAGAAAAGGCAAAAAGTTGACTTATTTACAAGTGGAGTAACTCTTGTAATAGTTCGTGCTTTGAGCCTTTCCTGGGACAGCAGTATTAGATTCCGATTCACCATTGCAGGTTTACTGTATCCATTGGACCTTCAAAACAACGATGAAACACAGAAATTGCATCGATATTGAATACAAAAGGCAAAATGTCGACTTATTTACAAGAGGAGTAACTCTTCTAATAGTTCGTGCTTTAAGCCTTCCCTGGGACAGCAGTATTAGATTCCGATGCACCATTGCAGGATTACTGTATCCCTTGGACCTTCAAATCAACGATGGAACACAGAAATTGCATTGATATTGAATACAAAAGCAAAATGTCGACTTATTTATATGAGGAGTAACTCTTTCGATAGTTCGAGCTTTGTGCCTTTCCTGGGACAGCAGTATCAGATTCCGATGCACCCTTTCAGGTTTACTGTATCCCTTGGACCTTCAAATCAACGATGATACACAGAAATTGTATCGATATTGAATACAAAAGGCAAAATGTCGACTCATTTACAAGAGGAGTAACTCATCTAATAGTTCGTGCTTTGAGCCTTTCCTGGGACAGAAGTATTACATTCCGATACACCATAGCAGATTTACTGTATCCCTTGGACCTTCAAATCAACGATGAAACACAGAAATTGCATCGGTATTGATTACAAAAGGCAAAATGTCGACTTATTTACAAAAGGAGTAACTTTTTAAATAGTTCGTGCTTTGAGCCTTCTTAGGACAGCAGTAATTGATTCTGATGCACCATTGCAGGTTTACTGTATCCCTTGGACCTTCAAATCAACGATGAAACACAGAAATTGCATCGATATTGAATACAAAACGCAAAATGTCGACTTATTTATAAGAGGCGTAATTCATCTAGTACTTCGTGCTTTGAGCCTTTCCTGGGACAGCAGTATTAGATTCCGATGCACCATTGCAGGTTTACTGTATCCCTTGGACCGTCAAATCAACGATGAAACACAGAAATTGCATCGATATTGAATTCAAAAGGCAAAATGTCGACTTTTTTTATAAGAGGAGTAACTCTTCTAATAGTTTGTGCTTTGAGCCTTTCCTGGGACAGCAGTATTAGATTCCGATGCACCATTGCAGGTTTACTGTATCCCTTGGACCTTCGAATCAACGATGAAACACAGAAATTGCATCGATATTGAATACAAAATGAAAAATGTCGACTTATTTACAAGAGGAGTAACTCTTATAATAGTTAGTGTTTTAGCCTTTCCTGGGACAGCAGTACTAGATTCCGATGTACCATTGCAGGTTTACAGTATCCCATGGACCTTCAAATCAACGATGAAACACAGAAATTGCATCGATATTGAATACAAAAGGCAAAATGTTGACTTATTTACAAGAGGAGTAACTCTTCTAATAGTTCGTGCTTTGAGCCTTTCCTGGGACAGCAGTATTAGATTCCGATGCACCATTGCAGGTTAACTGTATCCCTTGGACCTTCAAATCAACGATGAAACACAGAAATTGCATCGATATTGAATACAAAAGGAGATATGTCGACTTATTTACAAGAGGAGCAACTCTTCTAATAGTTCGTGCTATGAGCCTTTCCTGGGACAGAAGTATTAGATTCCGATGCACCATAGCAGATTTACTGTATACCTTGGACCTTCGAATCAACGATGAATCACAGAAATCGCTTCGATATTGATTAGAAAAGGCAAAATGTCGACTTATTCACAAAAGGAGTATCTCTACAAATAGTTCGTGCTTTGAGCCTTTCCTGGGACAGCAGTAATGGATTCTGATGCACCATTGCAGGTTTACTGTATCCCTTGGACCTTCAAATCAACGATGAAACACAGAAATTGCATCGATATTGAATACAAAAGGCAAAATGTCGACTTATTTATAAGAGGAGTAACTCATCTAGTAGTTCGTGCTTTGAGCCTTTCCTGGGACAGCAGTATTAGATTCCGATGCACCATTGCAGGTTAACTGTATCCCTAGGACCATCAAATCAACGATGAAACACAGAAATTGCATCGATATTGAATACAAAATGCAAAATGTCGACTTATTTATAAGAGGAGTAACTCTACTAATAGTTCGTGCTTTGAGCCTCTCCTGGAACAGCAGTATTAGATTCCGATGCACCATTGCAGGTTTACTGTATCCCTTGGACCTTCAAATCAACGATGAAACACAGAAAATGCATCGATATTGAATACAAAAGGCAAAATGTAGACCTATTTATATGAGGAGTAACTCTTTCAAGAGTTCGTGCTTTGTGCCTTTCCTGGGACAGCAGTATCAGATTCCGATGCACCCTCTCACGTTTACTGTATCCCTTGGACCTTCAAATCAACGATGAAACACAGAAATTACATCGATATTGAATACAAAAGGCAAAATGTCGACTTATTTACAAGAGGAATAACTCTTCTAATAGTTCGTGCTTTAAGCCTTCCCTGGGACAGCAGCATTAGATTCCGATGCACCATTGCAGGATTACTGTATCCCTTGGACCTTCAAATCAACGATGGAACCCAGAAATTACTTTGATATTGAATACAAAAGGCAAAATGTCGACTTATTTATATGAGGAGTAACTCTTTCAATATTTCGAGCTTTGTGCCTTTCCTGGGACAGCAGTATCAGATTCCGATGCACCCTATCAGGTTTACTGAATCCCTTGGACCTTCAAATCAACGATGAAACACAGAAATTGTATCGATATTGAATACAAAAGGCAAAATGTCGACTCATTTACAAGAGGAGTAACTCATCTAATAGTTCGTGCTTTGAGCCTTTCCTGGGACAGACGTATTACATTCCGATACACGATAGCAGATTTACTGTATCCCTTGGACCTTCAAATCAACGATGAAACACAGAAATTGCATCGGTATTGATTACAAAAGGCAAAATGTCGACTTATTTACAAAAGGAGTAACTTTTTAAATAGTTCGTGCTTTGAGCCTTCCTAGGACAGCAGTAATTGATTCTGATGCACCATTGCAGGTTTACTGTATCCCTTGGACCTTCAAATCAACGATGAAACACAGAAATTGCATCGATATTGAATACAAAACGCAAAATGTCGACTTATTTATAAGAGGCGTAATTCATCTAGTACTTCGTGCTTTGAGCCTTTCCTGGGACAGCAGTATTAGATTCCGATGCACCATTGCAGGTTTACTGTATCCCTTGGACCGTCAAATCAACGATGAAACACAGAAATTGCATCGATATTGAATTCAAAAGGCAAAATGTCGACTTTTTTTATAAGAGGAGTAACTCTTCTAATAGTTTGTGCTTTGAGCCTTTCCTGGGACAGCAGTATTAGATTCCGATGCACCATTGCAGGTTTACTGTATCCCTTGGACCTTCGAATCAACGATGAAACACAGAAATTGCATCGATATTGAATACAAAATGAAAAATGTCGACTTATTTACAAGAGGAGTAACTCTTATAATAGTTAGTGCTTTTAGCCTTTCCTGGGACAGCAGTACTAGATTCCGATGTACCATTGCAGGTTTACAGTATCCCATGGACCTTCAAATCAACGATGAAACACAGAAATTGCATCGATATTGAATACAAAAGGCAAAATGTTGACTTATTTACAAGAGGAGTAACTCTTCTAATAGTTCGTGCTTTGAGCCTTTCCTGGGACAGCAGTATTAGATTCCGATGCACCATTGCAGGTTAACTGTATCCCTTGGACCTTCAAATCAACGATGAAACACAGAAATTGCATCGATATTGAATACAAAAGGAGATATGTCGACTTATTTACAAGAGCAGCAACTCTTCTAATAGTTCGTGCTATGAGCCTTTCCTGGGACAGAAGTATTAAATTCCGATGCACCATAGCAGATTTACTGTATACCTTGGACCTTCAAATCAACGATGAAACACAGAAATCGCTTCGATATTGATTAGAAAAGGCAAAATGACGACTTATTTACAAAAGGAGTATCTCTACAAATAGTTCGTGCTTTGAGCCTTTCCTGGGACAGCAGTAATGGATTCTGATGCACCATTGCAGGTTTACTGTATCCCTTGGACCTTCAAATCAACGATGAAACACAGAAATTGCATCGATATTGAATACAAAAGGCAAAATGTCGACTTATTTATAAGAGGAGTAACTCATCTAGTAGTTCGTGCTTTGAGCCTTTCCTGGGACAGCTGTATTAGATTCCGATGCACCATTGCAGGTTAACTGTATTGTAACAACTACTACGGCTTCTGACATGAAATGTAACAGTTGTGGTTACTAAATGTGACACTTCTGTCACTCAATGTAACTGGGTTTTCTCTTTTGATGCTGTCAATTGTCAGGATGAGCATTCTCAAGCATTCTGTCAGGGTGAAAATATTAAATAAATAAACTTTTCTCTCTTACAAAATGTGGGCAGGGTGGGTTCTTCCTTGGCTCGGGTATGAGGTCGAATGAAACATCATTTTATACATAAGATAACTTTTATTGAAAGTTTCGTACAACTGTTATCTTACTGGACGTTCTGGTTCGGAGAGCGGCAGCCGTGTCGTTTGCGTAGCCTTCTGCTGCGGCAGCGGCGGCGGCGGCGGCGTCTGATTACGCGTAGCGGTGTGTATCTCGTGTCGCCGTCTCGCCCAGCTGACCGGAGACGCGCAGCGCGAGGTGGCCTGTTTAATTATTGCGAGCGACGTCGTGCATCGAGTTGTGATACCTTGAATGTGGCGTCCCAGTGTTTCTCTTCTCTAAGCGGCCGCGTGTGTTGTGCGTCGACCAGCGGAGCGGCGCGGCGGGGGAAGGCCAGTGTCCCGGACTCGAACCACGGACTCCCGCTTGCCAGTCTTCGGCTGTCAGGTCTTCATCCCAGATCACAGGTGACTGCTGATGTGAGGCCGTCTCCTTCCCGTCCTCACGAGTCACCCGGGTATGTAAAATCAGACTTCAAAATACCTTTTAACTTCTTCTTCTGGCACTGAGGCTGCTGCTTGCTATTCTATTACAGCGGCGGACTCGGTGCGTCTGTGCATCATGTAGTCTCTTCTTGCCTGACGATCTTCAGCACCGAAACTAACTTAAAACAACTGCTACGCTTCTTCTTCGTCTTCTTCGTCGCTCGTCTCCGTCTTCGTCTCCGTCTTCGCCTTCGTCTTCCTCTCGTCTTCATCTACATCTTCATCTACATCTGTCGGGCCCACTGCGTCTCGCGTATTTATTCACTTCAGTTTACTGGAGGTGAACGACTTCACGGCCATTGCCTCTTCTGTCACGTTGAAAAGATTCTCGAAGATTCTTCTTAACGTCGGTCATTGGCTCTTGGAATGTAGGCGAGGGCCTTTGCTCACATACGACAACTGAGAAACACGTGAGCCGGTCATTGCCTCTTCTGTCACGTTGAAAAGCTTCTCGAAGAATCTTCTTAACGTCGGTCATTGGCTCTTGGGATGTAGGTGAGGGCCTTTTGCTCACATGCGACCACTGAGAAACACGTGAGCCGGTCGGGCGATGCCCTGACGGCTGAATCGACAGCGCCCGCTTATGTGGAACTTGCTGACTTCACGGTCATTGTCTCTGCTGTTCGCTGTTCGGCTCGCTGAATGCCAGTATGTAACTCTCTAACTAAACCAAGTTTTCCATTTATATTCTAATTTCTAGTTCACTTTGATTTCACTAATTTATTTACTTAAGTACCACTCAACATTCCTCCACCCTTCGGAGAAATTCGCCCTCGAATTTACTACTCAACATTCCTCCACTCTTCACACGGAAAAAATACAAGCACTGAAAACTCTCGACTTACACATGCGTCACATTAAGTATGTTGAAAATACTGTATCACTTTATAAAAGCCCTGTGCGCTCATGAATCACATTGTTTACACATAAATGGTTATAATAAGTGTAACAAATCTTGATGAGAATGAATAAACAAAAAATAGATTTTTCACTTATAAAATTACATAGCAACACCTGTTTAATCTACCCTATATTAATGCAAGAATATCTATTCTACAGTATTGTTTACTTTAACATAAGACTGTTTAGTAAAGAGTGAAGAGTGAAGTACAATAAACAAAATTAATACACTAATGCTCAAAAGTAGCCATTGAAGTACATCAGTTAAGAGTGTGGTATCCATTTAACAGGGATTTGATGAAGTGGTATATTATTATTTGGCTTATTTTTTCGTCTTAAATAAAAGAGAACTGTACAAAGCAGAAACACCAACACAAAGGTTCCAGATATACCCGTTCCTAGCATTATAATTTTAGTTTTGTGTTCACCTTTTAATTTTAAGACATGTTGCATCATAACATTGGCATCAATTTTGTCTTGCTGTGAGTTTATGAAAGTATCTAATGACTTCAGAAGGGAACTGTCAAGGGATTCATTGAGATAGGACAGGTTTTGTGCAGGAAATGCTTTGCATGGCGTTTTCTGAAAAAAGCAAACAACATGGTTATGGGCCTACCAACCTAGTAAAAACAAAAACAAATAAAAGAAGAAATACATTGTTAACTACAAAATCTACGTGTTTCTACGTCCAACTTTTGTTTTTAAAAAAATAAACCATTATCATTTATTAATTACTTTTGTTTTTTAAAAAAAACCATTATCATTTATTAATTATTTACATTTGTATACTACAGTCTACTGAGATTCCACTAGTACATTCGCAGTCTTGGTCGAAGATTGTACTCGTATGGTGGCATGTCTGTATGTTGTGCTGGCGTGGCCACTCTTTTTCCTCTTCGGGTACTTCCTCCACCCTTCGGAAAAGCAGACACTATTGTTGAAGGAATTACATCTGGAGCGCCCTTAAAAGGTTTTAAACGACTTACATGCACAACAGTAGTTCTGGTGGGCAGTTGCAATTTAACGTTGACTGGTGACGTGATCTCAATAATTTGATAAGGACCTCTGTAGTTTGTTACAAATTTCTTTGTTTTTCCTTTCGCAACGTATGGAGTTAAAAGCATAACCCACTGACCGATTTTGTAATTTGGATATTTAGCTTGGGTATTACCTAATCTTTCCTGTCGTTCCAAAGCCTTTGTATTAGATTTTTGAACCTTTTTCCATACATCTTTCATCATTCGACTGAAATCTCTTACTGTTTCTCCGACTTTTCCGTTTTTCTGCCTGATTACATCAAAAGGGGACGGCATTTTTCTCCCATAAACCACTTCATAAGGTGACATGCCAGTTGCTTCATGCGTTTTGGCGTTGTATACCGACACGATTATTGGTAAATACGTATCCCAATTAGAATGTTGTTCGTTAATATAATAACTAAGCATCTTGCCAATTGTCCGATGAACTCTCTCTGTGCGTCCGTTGCACTGAGGGTGTAACGGAGTTGTGCGTAATTTGCGTATTTTTAGTAAGTGGCATAGCTGTTTCATTAGTTCAGACATAAAATTAGATCCCTGATCTGTGATAATAGCTTCAGGTACGCCAAATTTAAGTATCCAGTTGTTAACTAAAGCTTGGGCAACTGTATTTGCTTGCTGATCTGGGAGACTCACCATAGCTAGATAGCGTGAAAAGTGATCTATAATTGTAAGAACATACTTATTACCAGCAGGTGTTTTATGAAATGGCCCGTAGAGATCTACTCCGCAGATTTGAAATGGACATGAAGCCTCGGGGAGCCTCTGTAAGGGTATTTTTGAACGAGAAAGTTCAGCTCGTTGTGCGCACGCAATGCAATTACGAACGTACTGCGCAACATCCTGCTTTCTGGTTTGCCACCAAAATCGCTCTGCTACACGTCTTTCGGTTGTCCGTTGTCCACCGTGTCCTGCAAGGATATGATCGTGGGCCTCTGCCATTATTTCTTGTCTAAGGTGTTGGGGAACAACAATTCGCGGTCCAAGTTTTGTTTTACGGCATAATACACCATCTTCAAAGCAAAATTGTTTTTGAGATGCATATTTTTTGCATTCTGTATCCTCATTTTGTGCCTTTCTCCAGTCCTCAGTATCTCGGCCTGTTGCTTCCAAAAGTGCTATTTTCCGACTTAGACAATCTGCATTTGTGTGTTTTTTGCCTGGTTTATGGATAACTTCGAAATCCATTTCGGAAAGACATAGGGCCCAACGCGTGAGACGACTAGATGGATCCTTTAACCCAAGCAACCATTTTAAAGCTGCGTGGTCTGTAATGACCTTGAATTTCCTACCATACAAGTAGCATTTAAAGTATTTGATACCATAAATAACACTTAACAATTCTTTCTCTGTTGTGGAATAATTTCTTTCTGCTGTTGTTAGTTGTCTCGAAGCGTAGGCTATGGGGTGTTCCGCGCCACTAATATTCTGACTCAAAACAACTCCTACTGAATGACCACTTGCGTCACAGGATAAAATAAATTCTTTATTATAATCTGGGTAGGCTAATACTGGACTGTGTGTTAACTTATCTTTAAGGGTTTGAAATGCTGATTCACAATCTTCAGACCAATGAAATTTTGCACCCTTTTTCAATAATTGGGTTAAGGGTCGGGCAATTTCAGCAAAATTTTGAACATATTTTCGGTAATACGATGCGAGACCAATGAAACTTTGTACTTCCTTAACGCGTTGTGGTGTTGGGAAGTCCTTAACTGCCGAAATTAATCGAGGATCTGTTTTAATTCCTTTTTCACTAATGACATGCCCTAGGTATGTAACCTCTGTCAATGCAAAACTACATTTTTCCATATTTAATGTTAATTTAGCTTTTCTAAGTCTCTGAAAAACATTACGCAGACGCACAGCATGTTCATTAATGTCTTTGGAGAATACAATAATATCGTCTAGATATACACAACATTGCTGAGTTTTTAGTCCTCGCAATACTCCATCGAGTAGTCTTTGAAAAGTTGCTGGTGCATTTTTCAAACCGAAAGGCATTCTTTTAAATTGCCAGTGGCCTCCAGGGGTAGAAAATGCTGTTTTATGCCTATCTTCAGGTGCAACTTCCAATTGATGATATCCGCTACGTAAATCGATTGTTGAAAAGTATTTACTGTTACCTAAACTGTCAATGATATCTGTAATGTTTGGAAGAGGATAAACATCTGAGATAGTTTGTTTGTTAAGGTGTCTGTAGTCACAACAAAATCTATATCGTTTCGTACCGTCGGGAGACTTCTTTGGAATAATTACAATATTTGAATTATAAGGCGAATCAGAATATTCTATGATTCCATCTTTTAGATGCTGTTCTAAAAATTCATCCAGTACTGGCTGTAAGTGATGCGCAACTCTATAAGGCTTTCTATAAACTGGGGGGCTATTTCCTGTTGGGATCCTATGCTGTGTGATATCTGTTGCTGGCAGTGGACCTTCTGCATTAAATAAATCTTGAAACTCAACTAAAACTGCTTCTATCGTGTCTCTATCCTTTCCTTGCAAATGCTCAATCTTCTGGCGTAATGCGGTTTTATAGGCGTCTGGTTTCTGACCATCATTAATATCTGACCAAATAAAATCTTCTTCTTCAAAAGTACTGACTGTAGCTACTAATATTCCCTTATGCAACTCTTTGTCCTCCACTCCGAAATTGTCAATATGTACCGGTACTTTTCTTTCTCCCTCAACGTCTTGAACCCGTACAACACTTCTACGTACAAAACAATGTGATACATCTAATTCCTCATTTTCCTCCAGTGGCTCTATTAGACATATTGTATCTGTAGGTACCTCGGGGTCAACGGTCATCCAGAGAAGTTTTCCTGAGCCAGATGGTATCTGATCCCGCGAATCAACCTTCAAGGACGTTGCACGCAGTGTAGTTGATTTCGCCTTCCGGTTAGGGAAATCTTGCGGCAGAGGGCCCTTTGCAGCGGTGTCACCTAGCTGAAATACTATTCCGCTAAGTTCTACAGTTTGCTGTCTGAGGTCAATTTTAGCGTGATGTTTATTCAGGAAATCCAACCCTAGGATCGCGTCGTACCCGTCAGTTATCTTTGTTACGACTTCTACATCTTCTTGAAATTGTACACCGTGAATATAGAAAATCAATGATGTACATCCTAATGACTTCACTGTACCTCCTCCTACTCCACTCAATCTATACCTTGGAGGGTCATATTTCTTTTCTCCAATACATTCATTACTCACTATTGATACGTTTGCGCCTGTATCCACCAGTATCCTTACCTCTTTATCCCGTATGGTAGCAGATAACCAGCATTCCGCCTTCACATTCGCCTTAATGGCATGAAATTTTATTGGGAACGCCTGGCGGCGGTTCCGACATTCCCGTTTGAGTTTAACTGATTTCTATTTCCAAAAACTTTCTTAGACCTGCATTCCTTGAATGTGTGACCTATTCTTTGACAATTAGTGTATTGAGGTTGTCTGCAGTTTTTTGCTATATGGCCTTGTCGATCGCACCTAAAACATCGTACTCCTGCTGAAAATACATTTCGCTTCTCCTTGTATCTGGTGGCAATGTCAATTTCTTCAAAAGCTGTCGCCACAGATACAGCTTCTGCTAAATTCTTAGGAAACTCTGCCCTGACACGACGGGACGTTTCAGGAGGTAACCCACGTAAAAATGTATCTAGAGCTCTATCTTCTGCCTCTTGTAAAATAACTTTATTTGCTTCATCACTAGTTGTCAACTGATAGGTGTTAATATTAACTTTTCTAATCCTATCTACAAAGCTTTCTAACGACTCGTTTTGCCTCTGAGTGATAGTGTTTAACTGTTCCCTATAAAATTTACAGCTGTTCTGTTTTTGAAAACGTTTAAGTAATCCTTTCTTCAATTCCTCAAATGTTGGAGCATTCCGTAATTCTTCATGGTATAAGACGTGTGCTTTAGCCTCTCCTGTCAATCTTAACTTTGTCATTTGTAAGAGCTGTTCATCTGACCATGATCCTAACTTCGCAGCTGCTACTAAATCATCAAAAAAGGCTGTTATGTCTTCGCCAGGTTTACCTGAAAAAGGAGTTACCAAGGCTGCTGCTGAGGAATCTAGGGTAGGAGGGACTGAACTGGTTTGCCTAACCTCACACAACTGTTTGAATAATGCATTATTATCATTTTTAAGCTGTGCTATTTGATTAACTAAGCTCTGAATAGCTTCATCAGTAGAAACCCCTTGTGGTGCTGACTCTGACTTTGTACGATTTCGTGTCATCATTTTATAAACTGTTAGTTACACAATCTTACCACACTGAATTAAAAAGATGTTTAAAAATTTTCGACAAACTCTTAAAATCATGAGAGAATATACACTTCTAAAGAAAGAAAATATTACGACTGCTATGCAAACCTCTATCCTTTCACACATTAAACAATACTAACTGTGGATCTTTAGTGACTGTCATTCACACCTCATATTGAGCCAAGGGTTTTTTCTCTGACACCAAATGTAACAACTACTACGGCTTCTGACATCAAATGTAACAGTTGTGGTTACTAAATGTGACACTTCTGTCACTCAATGTAACTGGGTTTTCTCTTTTGATGCTGTCAATTGTCAGGATGAGCATTCTCAAGCATTCTGTCAGGGTGAAAATATTAAATAAATAAACTTTTCTCTCTTACAAAATGTGGGCAGGGTGGGTTCTTCCTTGGCTCGGGTATGAGGTCGAATGAAACATCATTTTATACATAAGATAACTTTTATTGAAAGTTTCGTACAACTGTTATCTTACTGGACGTTCTGGTTCGGAGAGCGGCAGCCGTGTCGTTTGCGTAGCCTTCTGCTGCGGCAGCGGCGGCGGCGGCGGCGTCTGATTACGCGTAGCGGTGTGTATCTCGTGTCGCCGTCTCGCCCAGCTGACCGGAGACGCGCAGCGCGAGGTGGCCTGTTTAATTATTGCGAGCGACGTCGTGCATCGAGTTGTGATACCTTGAATGTGGCGTCCCAGTGTTTCTCTTCTCTAAGCGGCCGCGTGTGTTGTGCGTCGACCAGCGGAGCGGCGCGGCGGGGGAAGGCCAGTGTCCCGGACTCGAACCACGGACTCCCGCTTGCCAGTCTTCGGCTGTCAGGTCTTCATCCCAGATCACAGGTGACTGCTGATGTGAGGCCGTCTCCTTCCCGTCCTCACGAGTCACCCGGGTATGTAAAATCAGACTTCAAAATACCTTTTAACTTCTTCTTCTGGCACTGAGGCTGCTGCTTGCTATTCTATTACAGCGGCGGACTCGGTGCGTCTGTGCATCATGTAGTCTCTTCTTGCCTGACGATCTTCAGCACCGAAACTAACTTAAAACAACTGCTACGCTTCTTCTTCGTCTTCTTCGTCGCTCGTCTCCGTCTTCGTCTCCGTCTTCGCCTTCGTCTTCCTCTCGTCTTCATCTACATCTTCATCTACATCTGTCGGGCCCACTGCGTCTCGCGTATTTATTCACTTCAGTTTACTGGAGGTGAACGACTTCACGGCCATTGCCTCTTCTGTCACGTTGAAAAGATTCTCGAAGATTCTTCTTAACGTCGGTCATTGGCTCTTGGAATGTAGGCGAGGGCCTTTGCTCACATACGACAACTGAGAAACACGTGAGCCGGTCATTGCCTCTTCTGTCACGTTGAAAAGCTTCTCGAAGAATCTTCTTAACGTCGGTCATTGGCTCTTGGGATGTAGGTGAGGGCCTTTTGCTCACATGCGACCACTGAGAAACACGTGAGCCGGTCGGGCGATGCCCTGACGGCTGAATCGACAGCGCCCGCTTATGTGGAACTTGCTGACTTCACGGTCATTGTCTCTGCTGTTCGCTGTTCGGCTCGCTGAATGCCAGTATGTAACTCTCTAACTAAACCAAGTTTTCCATTTATATTCTAATTTCTAGTTCACTTTGATTTCACTAATTTATTTACTTAAGTACCACTCAACAGTATCCCTAGGACCATCAAATCAACGATGAAACACAGAAATTGCATCGATATTGAATACAAAATGCAAAATGTCGACTTATTTATAAGAGGAGTAACTCTACTAATAGTTCGTGCTTTGAGCCTCTCCTGGAACAGCAGTATTAGATTCCGATGCACCATTGCAGGTTTACTGTATCCCTTGGACCTTCAAATCAACGATGAAACACAGAAAATGCATCGATATTGAATACAAAAGGCAAAATGTAGACCTATTTATATGAGGAGTAACTCTTTCAAGAGTTCGTGCTTTGTGCCTTTCCTGGGACAGCAGTATCAGATTCCGATGCACCCTTTCACGTTTACTGTATCCCTTGGACCTTCAAATCAACGATGAAACACAGAAATTACATCGATATTGAATACAAAAGGCAAAATGTCGACTTATTTACAAGAGGAATAACTCTTCTAATAGTTCGTGCTTTAAGCCTTCCCTGGGACAGCAGCATTAGATTCCGATGCACCATTGCAGGATTACTGTATCCCTTGGACCTTCAAATCAACGATGGAACACAGAAATTGCATTGATATTGAATACAAAAGGCAAAATGTCGACTTATTTATATGAGGAGTAACTCTTTCAATAGTTCGTGCTTTGTGCCATTCCTGGGACAGAAGTATCAGATTCCGATGCACCCTTTCAGGTTAACTGTATCCCTAGGACCATCAAATCAACGATGAAACACAGAAATTGCATCGATATTGAATACAAAATGCAAAATGTCGACTTATTTATAAGAGGAGTAACTCTACTAATAGTTCGTGCTTTGAGCCTCTCCTGGAATAGCAGTATTAGATTCCGATGCACCATTGCAGGTTTTTCTGTATCCCTTGGACCTTCAAATCAACGATGAAACACAGAAAATGCATCGATATTGAATACAAAAGGCAAAATGTAGACCTATTTATATGAGGAGTAACTCTTTCATGAGTTCGTGCTTTGTGCCTTTCCTGGGACAGCAGTATCAGATTCCGATGCACCCTTTCAAGTTTACTGTATCCCTTGGACCTTCAAATCAACGATGAAACACAGAAATTACATCGATATTGAATACAAAAGGCAAAATGTCGACTTATTTACAAGAGGAATAACTCTTCTAATAGTTCGTGCTTTAAGCCTTCCCTGGGACAGCAGCATTAGATTCCGATGCACCATTGCAGGATTACTGTATCCCTTGGACCTTCAAATCAACGATGGAACACAGAAATTGCATTGATATTGAATACAAAAGGCAAAATGTCGACTTATTTATATGAGGAGTAACTCTTTCAATAGTTCGAGCTTTGTGCCTTTCCTGGGACAGCAGTATCAGATTCCGATGCACCCTATCAGGTTTACTGAATCCCTTGGACCTTCAAATCAACGATGAAACACAGAAATTGTATCGATATTGAATACAAAAGGAGATATGTCGACTTATTTACAAGAGGAGCAACTCTTCTAATAGTTCGTGCTATGAGCCTTTCCTGGGACAGAAGTATTAGATTCCGATGCACCATAGCAGATTTACTGTATACCTTGGACCTTCAAATCAACGATGAAACACAGAAATCGCTTCGATATTGAATACAAAAGGCAAAATGTCGACTTATTTACAAAAGGAGTATCTCTACAAATAGTTCGTGCTTTGAGCCTTTCCTGGGACAGCAGTAATGGATTCTGAGGCACCATTGCAGGTTTACTGTATCCCTTGGACCTTCAAATCAACGATGAAACACAGAAATTGCATCGATATTGAATACAAAAGGCAAAATGTCGACTTATTTATAAGAGGAGTAACTCATCTAGTAGTTCGTACTTTGAGCCTTTCCTGGGACAGCAGTATTAGATTCCGATGCACCATTGCAGGTTTACTGTATCCCTAGGACCATCAAATCAACGATGAAACACAGAAATTGCATCGATATTGAATACAAAATGCAAAATGTCGACTTATTTATAAGAGGAGTAACTCTACTAATAGTTCGTGCTTTGAGCCTTTCCTGGAACAGCAGTATTAGATTCCGATGCACCATTGCAGGTTTACTGTATCCCTTGGACCTTCAAATCAACGATGAAACACAGAAAATGCATCGATATTGAATACAAAAGGCAAAATGTAGACCTATTTATATGAGGAGTAACTCTTTCAAGAGTTCGTGCTTTGTGCCTTTCCTGGGACAGCAGTATCAGATTCCGATGCACCCTTTCACGTTTACTGTATCCCTTGGACCTTCAAATCAACGATGAAACACAGAAATTACATCGATATTGAATACAAAAGGCAAAATGTCGACTTATTTACAAGAGGAGTAACTCATCTAATAGTTCGTGTTTGAGCTTGTCCTGGGACAGCAGTATTAGCTTCCGATGCACCATTGAGGGTTTACTGTATCCCTTGGACCTTCAAATCAACGATGAAACACAGGAATTGCATCGATATTGAATACAAAAGCAAAATGTTGACTTATTTACAAGAGGAGTAACTCTTCTAATAGTTCGTGTTTTGAGCCTTTCCTGGGACAGAAATATTAGATTCCGATGCACTATAGCAGATTTACTGCATCCCTTGGACCTTCAAATCAACGATGAAACACACAAATTGCATCGATATTGATTACAGAAGGCAAAATGTCGACTTATTTACAAAAGGAGTAACTCTTCAAATAGTTCGTGCTTTGAGCCTTTCCTGGGACAGCAGTAATAGATTCTGATGCACCATTGCAGGTTTACTGTATCCCTTGGACCTTCAAATCAACGATGAAACACAGAAATTGCATCGATATTGAATACAAAAGGAGAAATGTCGACTTATTTACAAGAGGAGCAACTCTTCTAATAGTTCGTGCTTTGAGCCTTTCCTGGGACGGGAGTATTAGATTCCGATGCACCATTGCAATTTTACTGTATCCATTGCAGCTTCAAATCAACGATCGAACACAGAAATTGCTTCGATATTGAATACAAAATGCAAAATGTCGACTCATTTACAAGAGGACTAACTCTTCTAATCGTTCGTGCTTTGAGCCTTTCCTGGGACAGAAGTATTAGATTCCGATGCACCATAGCAGATTTACTGTATCCCTTGGACCTTCAAATCAACGATGAAACACAGAAATTGCATCGATATTGATTAGAAAAGGCAAAATGTCGACTTATTTACAAAAGGAGTAACTCTTCAAATAGTTCGTGCTTTGAGCCATTCCTGGGACAGCAGTAATAGACTCTGATGCACCATTGCAGGTTTACTGTATCCCTTGGACCTTCAAATCAAAGATGAAACACAGAAATTGCATCGATATTGAATACAAAAGGCAAAATGTCGACTTACTTATAAGAGGAGTAACTCATCTAGTAGTTCGTGCTTTGAGCCTTTCCTGGGACAGCAGTATTAGATTCCGATGCACCATTGCAGATTTACTGTATCCCTTGGACCATCAAATCAACGATGAAACACAGAAATTGCATCGATATTGAATATAAAATGCAAAATGTCGACTTATTTTTAAGAGGAGTAACTCTTCTAATAGTTCGTGCTTTGAGCCTTTCCTGGAACAGCAGTATTAAATTCCGATGCACCATTGCAGGTTTACTGTAACCCTTGGTCCTTCAAATCAACGATGAAACACAGAAAATGCATCGATATTGAATACAAAAGGCAAAATGTCGACTTATTTATATGAGGAGTAACTCTTTCAATAGTTCATGATTTGTGCCTTTCCTGGGACAGCAGTATCAGATTCCGATGCACCCTTTCACGTTTACTGTATCCCTTGGACCTTCAAATCAACGATGAAACACAGAAATTACATCGATATTGAATACAAAAGGCAAAATGTCGACTTATTTACAAGAGGAGTAACTCATTTAATAGTTCGTGTTTTAGCTTTTCCTGGGACAGCAGTATTAGATTCCGATGCACCATTGCAGGTTTACTGTATCCCTTGGACCTTCAAATCAACGATGAAACACAGGAATTGCATCAATACTGAATACAAAAGGCAAAATGTTGACTTATTTACAAGAGGAGTAACTCTTCTAATAGTTCGTGTTTGAGCCTTTCCTGGGACAGGAGTATTAGATTCCGATGCACCATTGCAGGATTACTGTATCCCTCGGACCTTTAAATTAACGATGGAACACAGAAATTGCTTCGATATTGAATACGAAAGGCAAAATGTCGACTTATTTATATGGGTAGTAACTCTTTCAATAGTTCGTGCTTTGTGCCTTTCCTGGGACAGCAGTATCAGATTGTGATGCACCCTTTCAGGTTTACTGTATCCCTTGGACCTTCAAATCAACGATGAAACACAGAAATTGCATCGATAATGAATACAAAAGGCAAAATGTCGACTTATTTACAAGAGAAGTAACTCTTCTAGTAGTTCGTGCTTTGAGCCTTTCCTGGGTTAGCAGCATTAGATTCCGATGCACCATTGCAGGTTTACTGTATCCCTTGGACCATCAAATAAACGATGAAACACAGAAATTGCATCGATATTGAATACAAAAAGCAAAATATCGACTTATTTACAAGGGGAGTAACCCTTGAAATAGTTCGTGCTTGGAGCCTTTCCTGGGACAGCAGTATTAGATTCCGATGCACCATTGCAGGTTTACTGAATCCCGTATACCTTCAATTCAACGATGAAACACAGAAATTGCATCGATATTGAATACAAAAGGCAAAACGTCGACTTATTTACAAGAGGAGTAACTCTTCTAATAGTTCGTGCTTTGAGCCTTTCCTGGGACAGCAGTATTAGATTCCGATGCACCATTGCAGGTTAACGGTATCCCTTGGACCTTCAAATAAACGATGAAACACAGAAAATGCATCGATATTGAATACAAAATGCAAAATGTCGACTTATTTATATGAGGAGTAACTCTTTCAATAGTTCGTGTTTTGTGCCTTTCCTGGGACAGCAGTATCAGATTCCGATGCACCCTTTCAGATTTACTGTATCCCTTGGACCTTCAAATCAACGATGAAACACAGATATTACATCGATATTGAATACAAAAGGCAAAATGTCGACTTATTTACAAGAGGAGTAACTCATCTAATAGTTCGTGTTTGAGCTTTTCCTGGGACAGCAGTATTAGATTCCGATGCACCATTGCAGGTTTACTGTATCCCTTGGACCTTCACATCAACGATGAAACACAGGAATTGCATCGATATTGAATACAAAAGGCAAAATGTTGACTTATTTACAAGAGGAGTAACTCTTCTAATAGTTCGTGGTTGAGCCTTTCCTGGGACGGGAGTATTGGATTCCGATGCACCATTGCTGGTTTACTGTATCCCTTGGACCATCAAATCAACGATGA
The DNA here is from genome assembly GCF_023864275.1 of Schistocerca cancellata. Lineage (NCBI taxonomy): Eukaryota > Metazoa > Arthropoda > Insecta > Orthoptera > Acrididae > Schistocerca > Schistocerca cancellata. Next base: position 94,666,460 of record NC_064627.1, read on the forward strand.
AACACAGAAATTGCATCGATATTGAATACAAAATGCAAAATGTCGACTTATTTATAAGAGGAGTAACTCTTCAAATAGTTCGTGCTTTGAGCCTTTCCTGGAACAGCAGTAGTAGATTCCGATGCACCATTGCAGGTTTACTGTATCCCTTGGACCTTCAAATCAACGATGAATTACAGAAAATGCATCGATATTGAATACAAAAGGCAAAATGTCGACTTATTTATATGAGGAGTAACTCTTTCAATAGTTCGTGCTTTGTGCCTTTCCTGGGACAGCAGTATCAGATTCCGATGCACCCTTTCACGTTTACTGTATCCCTTGGACCTTCAAATCAACGATGAAACACAGAAATTGCATCGATATTGAATTTAAAAGGAGAAATGTCGACTTATTTACAAGAGGAGCAACTCTTCTAATAGTTCGTGCTTTGAGCCTTTCCTGGGACGGGAGTATTAGATTCCGATGCACCATTGCAATTTTACTGTATCCATTGCACCTTCAAATCAACGATCGAACACAGAAATTGCTTCGATATTGAATACAAAATGCAAAATGTCGACTCTTTTACAAGAGGACTAACTCTTCTAATCGTTCGTGCTTTGAGCCTTTCTTGGGACAGAAGTATTAGATTCCGATGCACCATAGCAGATTTACTGTATCCCTTGGACCTTCAAATCAACGATGAAACACAGAAATTGCATCGATATTGATTAGAAAAGGCAAAATGTCGACTTATTTACAAAAGGAGTAACTCTTCAAATAGTTCGTGCTTTGAGCCATTCCTGGGACAGCAGTAATAGATTCTGATGCACCATTGCAGGTTTACTGTATCCCTTGGACCTTCAAATCAAAGATGAAACACAGAAATTGCATCGATATTGAATACAAAAGGCAAAATGTCGACTTACTTATAAGAGGAGTAACTCATCTAGTAGTTCGTGCTTTGAGCCTTTCCTGGGACAGCAGTATTAGATTCCGATGCACCATTGCAGATTTACTGTATCCCTTGGACCATCAAATCAACGATGAAACACAGAAATTGCATCGATATTGAATATAAAATGCAAAATGTCGACTTATTTTTAAGAGGAGTAACTCTTCTAATAGTTCGTGCTTTGAGCCTTTCCTGGAACAGCAGTATTAGATTCCGATGCACCATTGCAGGTTTACTGTAACCCTTGGTCCTTCAAATCAACGATGAAACACAGAAAATGCATCGATATTGAATACAAAAGGCAAAATGTCGACTTATTTATATGAGGAGTAACTCTTTCAATAGTTCATGATTTGTGCCTTTCCTGGGACAGCAGTATCAGATTCCGATGCACCCTTTCACGTTTACTGTATCCCTTGGACCTTCAAATCAACGATGAAACACAGAAATTACATCGATATTGAATACAAAAGGCAAAATGTCGACTTATTTACAAGAGGAGTAACTCATTTAATAGTTCGTGTTTTAGCTTTTCCTGGGACAGCAGTATTAGATTCCGATGCACCATTGCAGGTTTACTGTATCCCTTGGACCTTCAAATCAACGATGAAACACAGGAATTGCATCAATACTGAATACAAAAGGCAAAATGTTGACTTATTTACAAGAGGAGTAACTCTTCTAATAGTTCGTGTTTGAGCCTTTCCTGGGACAGGAGTATTAGATTCCGATGCACCATTGCAGGTTTACTGTATCCATTGGACCTTCAAATCAACGATGAAACTCAGAAATTGCATCGATATTGAATACAAAAGGCAAAATTTCGGCTTATTTACAAGAGGAGTTACTCTTCAAATAGTTCGTGTTTGGTGTCTTTCCTGGGACAGCAGTAATAGATTCCGATGCACCATTGCAGGTTTACTGTATCCCTTGGACCTTCAAATCAACGATGAAACACTGAAATTGCATCGATATTGAATACAAAAGGCAAAATGTCGGCTTATTTATAAGAGAAATAACTCTTTCAATAGGTCGTGCTTTGAGCCTTTCCTGGGACAGAAGTATTAGATTCCGATGCACCATTGCAGATTTACTGTATCCCTTGGACCTTCAAATCAACGATGAAACACAGAAATTGCATCGATATTGATTACAAAAGGAAAAATGTCGACTTATTTACAAGAGGAGTAACTCTTCAAATAGTTCGTGCTTTGAGCCTTTCCTGGGACAGTAGTAATACATTCCGACGCACCATTGCAGGTTTACTGTATCCCTTGGACCTTCAAATCAACGATGAAACACAGAAATTGCATCGATATTGAATACAAAAGGCAAAATGTCGATTTATTAATAAGATCAGTAACTCTTCTAGTAGTTCGTGCTTTGAGCCTTTCCTGGGACAGCAGTATTAGATTCCGATGGACCATTGCAGGTTTACTGTATCCCTTGGACCATCAAATCAACGATGAAACACAGAAATTGCATCGATATTGAATACAAAAGGCAAAATATCGACTTATTTATAAGAGGAGTAACACTTCTAATAGTTCGTCTTTTGAGCCTTTCCTAGGACAGCAGTATTAGATTCCGATGCACCATTGCAGGATTACTGTATCCCTCGGACCTTTAAATTAACGATGGAACACAGAAATTGCATCGATATTGAATACGAAAGGCAAAATGTCGACTTATTTATATGGGTAGTAACTCTTTCAATAGTTCGTGCTTTGTGCCTTTCCTGGGACAGCAGTATCAGATTGTGATGCACCCTTTCAGGATTACTGTATCCCTTGGACCTTCAAATCAACGATGAAACACAGAAATTGCATCGATAATGAATACAAAAGGCAAAATGTCGACTTATTTACAAGAGAAGTAACTCTTCTAGTAGTTCGTGCTTTGAGCCTTTCCTGGGTTAGCAGCATTAGATTCCGATGCACCATTGCAGGTTTACTGTATCCCTTGGACCATCAAATAAACGATGAAACACAGAAATTGCATCGATATTGAATACAAAAAGCAAAATGTCGACTTATTTACAAGGGGAGTAACCCTTGAAATAGTTCGTGCTTGGAGCCTTTCCCGGGACAGCAGTATTAGATTCCGATGCACCATTGCAGGTTTACTGAATCCCGTATACCTTCAATTCAACGATGAAACACAGAAATTGCATCGATATTGAATACAAAATGCAAAATTTCGACTTATATATAAGAGGAGTAACTGTTCTAGTAGTTCGTGCTTTGAGCCTTTCCTGGGTTAGCAGCATTAGATTCCGATGCACCATTGCAGGTTTACTGTATCCCTTGGACCATCAAATTAACGATGAAACACAGAAATTGCATCGATATTGAATACAAAAAGCAAAATGTCGACTTATTTACAAGGGGAGTAACCCTTGAAATAGTTCGTGCTTGGAGCCTTTCCTGGGACAGCAGTATTAGATTCCGATGCACCATTGCAGGTTTACTGAATCCCGTATACCTTCAATTCAACGATGAAACACAGAAATTGCATCGATATTGAATACAAAAGGCAAAACGTCGACTTATTTACAAGAGGAGTAACTCTTCTAATAGTTCGTGCTTTGAGCCTTTCCTGGGACAGCAGTATTAGATTCCGATGCACCATTGGAGGTTTACTGTATCCCTTGGACCTTCAAATCGACGATGAAACACAGAAATTGCATCGATATCGAATACAAAATGAAAAATGTCGACTTATTTACAAGAGGAGTAACTCTTATAATAGTTCGTGCTTTTAGCCTTTCCTGGGAGAGCAGTACTAGATTCCGATGTACCATTGCAGGTTTACAGTATCCCTTGGACCTTCAAATCAACGATGAAACACAGAAATTGCATCGATATTGAATACAAAAGGCAAAATGTTGACTTATTTACAAGAGGAGTAACTCTTCTAATAGTTCGTGCTTTGAGCCTTTCCTGGGACAGCAGTATTAGATTCCGATGCACCATTGCAGGTTAACTGTATCCCTTGGACCTTCAAATCAACGATGAAACACAGAAATTGCATCGATATTGAATACAAAAGGAGAAATGTCGACTTATTTACAAGAGGAGCAACTCTTCTAATAGTTCGTGCTTTGAGCCTTTCCTGGGACGGGAGTATTAGATTCCGATGCACCATTGCAATTTTACTGTATCCATTGCACCTTCAAATCAACCATCGAACACAGAAATTGCTTCGATATCGAATACAAAATGCAAAATGTCGACTCATTTACAAGAGGACTAACTCTTCTAATCGTTCGTGCTTTGAGCCTTTCCTGGGACAGAAGTATTAGATTCCGATGCACCATAGCAGATTTACTGTATCCCTTGGACCTACAAATCAACGATGAAACACAGAAATTGCATCGATATTGATTAGAAAAGGCAAAATGTCGACTTATTTACAAAAGGAGTAACTCTTCAAATAGTTCGTGCTTTGAGCCATTCCTGGGACAGCAGTAATAGATTCTGGTGCACCATTGCAGGTTTACTGTATCCCTTGGACCTTCAAATCAAAGATGAAACACAGAAATTGCATCGATATTGAATACAAAAGGCAAAATTTCGACTTACTTATAAGAGGAGTAACTCATCTAGTAGTTCGTGCTTTGAGCCTTTCCTGGGACAGCAGTATTAGATTCCGATGCACCATTGCAGATTTACTGTATCCCTTGGACCATCAAATCAACGATGAAACACAGAAATTGCATCGATATTGAATATAAAATGCAAAATGTCGACTTATTTTTAAGAGGAGTAACTCTTCTAATAGTTCGTGCTTTGAGCCTTTCCTGGAACAGCAGTATTAGATTCCGATGCACCATTGCAGGTTTACTGTAACCCTTGGTCCTTCAAATCAACGATGAAACACAGAAAATGCATCGATATTGAATACAAAAGGCAAAATGTCGACTTATTTATATGAGGAGTAACTCTTTCAATAGTTCATGATTTGTGCCTTTCCTGGGACAGCAGTATCAGATTCCGATGCACCCTTTCACGTTTACTGTATCCCTTGGACCTTCAAATCAACGATGAAACACAGATATTACATCGATATTGAATACAAAAGGCAAAATGTCGACTTATTTACAAGAGGAGTAACTCATTTAATAGTTCGTGTTTTAGCTTTTCCTGGGACAGCAGTATTAGATTCCGATGCACCATTGCAGGTTTACTGTATCCCTTGGACCTTCAAATCAACGATGAAACACAGGAATTGCATCAATACTGAATACAAAAGGCAAAATGTTGACTTATTTACAAGAGGAGTAACTCTTCTAATAGTTCGTGTTTGAGCCTTTCCTGGGACAGGAGTATTAGATTCCGATGCACCATTGCAGGTTTACTGTATCCATTGGACCTTCAAATCAACGATGAAACTCAGAAATTGCATCGATATTGAATACAAAAGGCAAAATTTCGGCTTATTTACAAGAGGAGTTACTCTTCAAATAGTTCGTGTTTGGTGTCTTTCCTGGGACAGCAGTAATAGATTCCGATGCACCATTGCAGGTTTTCTGTATCCCTTGGACCTTCAAATCAACGATGAAACACTGAAATTGCATCGATATTGAATACAAAATGCAAAATTTCGACTTATTTATAAGAGGAGTAACTGTTCTAGTAGTTCGTGCTTTGAGCCTTTCCTGGGACAGCAGTATTAGATTCCGATGCACCATTGCAGGTTTACTGTATCCCTTGGACCTTCAAATCAACGATGAAACACAGAAATTGCATCGATATTGAATACAAAAGGCAAAATGTCGACATATTTATAAGAGGAGTAACTCTTCTAATAGTTCGAAACTTTGGCCTTTCCTGGAACAGCAGTATTAGATTCTGATGCACCATTACAGGTTAACGGTATCCCTTGGACCTTCAAATCAACGATGAAACACAGAAATTGCTTCGATATTGAATACAAAAGCAAAATGTCGACATATTTACAAGAGGGGTAACTCTTCTTAAAGTTCGTGCTTTTAGCTTTTCCTGGGAGAGCAGTTTTAGATTCCGATGCACCATTGCAGGTTTACTGTACCCTTGGACCTTCAAATCAACAATGAAACACAGAAATTGCATCGATATTGAATACAAAAGGCAAAATGTCGGCTTATTTATAAGAGAAATAACTCTTTCAATAGGTCGTGCTTTGAGCCTTTCCTGGGACAGAAGTATTAGATTCCGATGCACCATTGCAGATTTACTGTATCCCTTGGACCTTCAAATCAACGATGAAACACAGAAATTGCATCGATATTGATTACAAAAGGAAAAATGTCGACTTATTTACAAGAGGAGTAACTCTTCAAATAGTTCGTGCTTTGAGCCTTTCCTGGGACAGTAGTAATACATTCCGACGCACCATTGCAGGTTTACTGTATCCCTTGGACCTTCAAATCAACGATGAAACACAGAAATTGCATCGATATTGAATACAAAAGGCAAAATGTCGATTTATTAATAAGATCAGTAACTCTTCTAGTAGTTCGTGCTTTGAGCCTTTCCTGGGACAGCAGTATTAGATTCCGATGGACCATTGCAGGTTTACTGTATCCCTTGGACCATAAAATCAACGATGAAACACAGAAATTGCATCGATATTGAATACAAAAGGCAAAATATCGACTTATTTATAAGAGGAGTAACACTTCTAATAGTTCGTCTTTTGAGCCTTTCCTAGGACAGCAGTATTAGATTCCGATGCACCATTGCAGGATTACTGTATCCCTCGGACCTTTAAATTAACGATGGAACACAGAAATTGCATCGATATTGAATACGAAAGGCAAAATGTCGACTTATTTATATGGGTAGTAACTCTTTCAATAGTTCGTGCTTTGTGCCTTTCCTGGGACAGCAGTATCAGATTGTGATGCACCCTTTCAGGTTTACTGTATCCCTTGGACCTTCAAATCAACGATGAAACACAGAAATTGCATCGATAATGAATACAAAAGGCAAAATGTCGACTTATTTACAAGAGAAGTAACTCTTCTAGTAGTTCGTGCTTTGAGCCTTTCCTGGGTTAGCAGCATTAGATTCCGATGCACCATTGCAGGTTTACTGTATCCCTTGGACCATCAAATAAACGATGAAACACAGAAATTGCATCGATATTGAATTCAAAAAGCAAAATGTCGACTTATTTACAAGGGGAGTAACCCTTGAAATAGTTCGTGCTTGGAGCCTTTCCTGGGACAGCAGTATTAGATTCCGATGCACCATTGCAGGTTTACTGAATCCCGTATACCTTCAATTCAACGATGAAACACAGAAATTGCATCGATATTGAATACAAAAGGCAAAACGTCGACTTATTTACAAGAGGAGTAACTCTTCTAATAGTTCGTGCTTTGAGCCTTTCCTGGGACAGCAGTATTAGATTCCGATGCACCATTGCAGGTTAACGGTATCCCTTGGACCTTCAAATAAACGATGAAACACAGAAAATGCATCGATATTGAATACAAAATGCAAAATGTCGACTTATTTATATGAGGAGTAACTCTTTCAATAGTTCGTGTTTTGTGCCTTTCCTGGGACAGCAGTATCAGATTCCGATGCACCCTTTCAGATTTACTGTATCCCTTGGACCTTCAAATCAACGATGAAACACAGATATTACATCGATATTGAATACAAAAGGCAAAATGTCGACTTATTTACAAGAGGAGTAACTCATCTAATAGTTCGTGTTTGAGCTTTTCCTGGGACAGCAGTATTAGATTCCGATGCACCATTGCAGGTTTACTGTATCCCTTGGACCTTCACATCAACGATGAAACACAGGAATTGCATCGATATTGAATACAAAAGGCAAAATGTTGACTTATTTACAAGAGGAGTAACTCTTCTAATAGTTCGTGGTTGAGCCTTTCCTGGGACGGGAGTATTGGATTCCGATGCACCATTGCTGGTTTACTGTATCCCTTGGACCATCTAATCAACGATGAAACACAGAAATTGCATCGATATTGAATACAAAATGCAAAATGTCGACTTATTTATAAGAGGAGTAACTCTTCAAATAGTTCGTGCTTTGAGCCTTTCCTGGAACAGCAGTAGTAGATTCCGATGCACCATTGCAGGTTTACTGTATCCCTTGGACCTTCAAATCAACGATGAAACACAGAAAATGCATCGATATTGAATACAAAAGGCAAAATGTCGACTTATTTATATGAGGAGTAACTCTTTCAATAGTTCGTGCTTTGTGCCTTTCCTGGGACAGCAGTATCAGATTCCGATGCACCCTTTCACGTTTACTGTATCCCTTGGACCTTCAAATCAACGATGAAACACAGAAATTACATCGATATTGAATACAAAAGGCAAAATGTCGACTTATTTACAAGAGGAGTAACTCATTTAATAGTTCGTGTTTGAGCTTTTCCTGGGACAGCAGTATTAGATTCCGATGCACCATTGCAGGTTTACTGTATCCCTTGGACCTTCAAATCAACGATGAAACACAGGAATAGCATCGATACAGATTACAAAAGGCAAAATGTTGACTTATTTACAAAAGGAGTAACTCTTCTAATAGTTCGTGTTTGGTGTCTTTCCTGGGACAGCAGTAATAGATTCCGATGCACCATTGCAGGTTTACTGTATCCCTTGGACCTTCAAATCAACGATGAAACACAGAAATTGCATCGATATTGAATACAAAATGCAAAATTTCGACTTATATATAAGAGGAGTAACTGTTCTAGTAGTTCGTGCTTTGAGCCTTTCCTGGGTTAGCAGCATTAGATTCCGATGCACCATTGCAGGTTTACTGTATCCCTTGGACCATCAAATTAACGATGAAACACAGAAATTGCATCGATATTGAATACAAAAAGCAAAATGTCGACTTATTTACAAGGGGAGTAACCCTTGAAATAGTTCGTGCTTGGAGCCTTTCCTGGGACAGCAGTATTAGATTCCGATGCACCATTGCAGGTTTACTGAATCCCGTATACCTTCAATTCAACGATGAAACACAGAAATTGCATCGATATTGAATACAAAAGGCAAAACGTCCACTTATTTACAAGAGGAGTAACTCTTCTAATAGTTCGTGCTTTGAGCCTTTCCTGGGACAGCAGTATTAGATTCCGATGCACCATTGCAGGTTATCGGTATCCCTTGGACCTTCAAATAAACGATGAAACACAGAAAATGCATCGATATTGAATACAAAATGCAAAATGTCGACTTATTTATATGAGGAGTAACTCTTTCAATAGTTCGTGTTGTGTGCCTTTCCTGGGACAGCAGTATCAGATTCCGATGCACCCTTTCAGATTTACTGTATCCCTTGGACCTTCAAATCAACGATGAAACACAGATATTACATCGATATTGAATACAAAAGGCAAAATGTCGACTTATTTACAAGAGGAGTAACTCATCTAATAGTTCGTGTTTGAGCTTTTCCTGGGACAGCAGTATTAGATTCCGATGCACCATTGCAGGTTTACTGTATCCCTTGGACCTTCAAATCAACGATGAAACACAGGAATTGCATCGATATTGAATACAAAAGGCAAAATGTTGACTTATTTACAAGAGGAGTAACTCTTCTAATAGTTCGTGGTTGAGCCTTTCCTGGGACGGGAGTATTGGATTCCGATGCACCATTGCTGGTTTACTGTATCCCTTGGACCATCAAATCAACGATGAAACACAGAAATTGCATCGATATTGAATACAAAATGCAAAATGTCGACTTATTTATAAGAGGAGTAACTCTTCTAATAGTTCGTGCTTTGAGCCTTTCCTGGAACAGCAGTAGTAGATTCCGATGCACCATTGCAGGTTTACTGTATCCCTTGGACCTTCAAATCAACGATGAAACACAGAAAATGCATCGATATTGAATACAAAAGGCAAAATGTCGACTTATTTATATGAGGAGTAACTCTTTCAATAGTTCGTGCTTTGTGCCTTTCCTGGGACAGCAGTATAAGATTCCGATGCACCCTTTCACGTTTACTGTATCCCTTGGACCTTCAAATCAACGATGAAACACAGAAATTACATCGATATTGAATACAAAAGGCAAAATGTCGACTTATTTACAAGAGGAGTAACTCATTTAATAGTTCGTGTTTGAGCTTTTCCTGGGACAGCAGTATTAGATTCCGATGCACCATTGCAGGTTTACTGTATCCCTTGGACCTTCAAATCAACGATGAAACACAGGAATTGCATCGATACTGAATACAAAAGGCAAAATGTTGACTTATTTACAAAAGGAGTAACTCTTCTAATAGTTCGTGTTTGGTGTCTTTCCTGGGACAGCAGTAATAGATTCCGATGCACCATTGCAGGTTTACTGTATCCCTTGGACCTTCAAATCAACGATGAAACACAGAAATTGCATCGATATTGAATACAAAAGGCAAAATGTCGACTTATTTATAAGAGGAGTAACTCTTCTAATAGTTCGTGCTTTGAGCCTTTCCTGAGACAGAAGTATTAGATTCCGATGCACCATTGCAGATTTACTGTATCCCTTGGACCTTCAAATCAACGATGAAACACAGAAATTGCATCGATATTGATTACAAAATGAAAAATGTCGACTTATTTACAAGAGGAGTAACTGTTCAAATAGTTCGTGCTTTGAGCCTTTCCTGGGACAGTAGTAATACATTCCGACGCACAATTGCAGGTTTACTGTATCCCTTGGACCTTCAAATCAACGATGAAACACAGAAATTGCATCGATATTGAATACAAAAGGCAAAATGTCGATTTATTAATAAGAGGAGTAACTCTTCTAGTAGTTCGTGCTTTGAGCCTTTCCTGGGACAGCAGTATTAGATTCCGATGCACCATTACAGGTTTACTGTATCCCTTGGACCTTCAAATCAACGATGAAACACAGAAATTGCATCGATATTGAATACAAAAGGCAAAATGTCGACTTATATATAAGAGGAGTAACTCTTCTAATAGTTCGAAACTTTGGCCTTTCCTGGAACAGCAGTATTAGATTCTGATGCACCATTGCAGGTTAACGGTATCCCTTGGACCTTCAAATCAACGATGAAACACAGATGCTTCGATATTGAATACAAAAGCAAAATGTCGACATATTTACAAGAGGGGTAACTCTTCTTAAAGTTCGTGCTTTTAGCCTTTCCTGGGACAGCAGTATTAGATTCCGATGCACCATTGCAGGTTTACTGTACCCTTGGACCTTCAAATCAACGATGAAACACAGAAATTGCATCGATATTGAATACAAAAGGCAAAATGTCGGCTTATTTATAAGAGAAATAACTCTTCCAATAGTTCGTGCTTTGAGCCTTTCCTGGGACAGAAGTATTAGATTCCGATGCACCATTGCAGATTTACTGTATCCCTTGGACCTTCAAATCAACGATGAAACACAGAAATTGCATCGATATTGATTACAAAATGAAAAATGTCGACTTATTTACAAGAGGAGTAACTGTTCAAATAGTTCGTGCTTTGAGCCTTTCCTGGGACAGAAGTAATACATTCCGACGCACAATTGCAGGTTTACTGTATCCCTTGGACCTTCAAATCAACGATGAAACACAGAAATTGCATCGATATTGAATACAAAAGGCAAAATGTCGATTTATTAATAAGAGGAGTAACTCTTCTAGTAGTTCGTGCTTTGAGCCTTTCCTGGGACAGCAGTATTAGATTCCGATGGACCATTGCAGGTTTACTGTATCCCTTGGACCATCAAATCAACGATGAAACACAGAAATTGCATCGATATTGAATACAAAAGGCAAAATATCGACTTATTTATAAGAGGAGTAACACTTCTAATAGTTCGTCATTTGAGCCTTTCCTGGGACAGCAGTATTAGATTCCGATGCACCATTGCAGGATTACTGTATCCCTCGGACCTTTAAATTAACGATGGAACACAGAAATTGCATCGATATTGAATACGAAAGGCAAAATGTCGACTTATTTATATGGGTAGTAACTCTTTCAATAGTTCGTGCTTTGTGCCTTTCCTGGGACAGCAGTATCAGATTGTGATGCACCCTTTCAGGTTTACTGTATCCCTTGGACCTTCAAATCAACGATGAAACACAGAAATTGCATCGATATTGAATACAAAAGGCAAAATGTCGACTTATTTACACGAGGAGTAACTCTTCTAGTAGTTCGTGCTTTGAGCCTTTCCTGGGTTAGCAGCATTAGATTCCGATGCACCATTGCAGGTTTACTGTATCCCTTGGACCATCAAATTAACGATGAAACACAGAAATTGCATCGATATTGAATACAAAAAGCAAAATGTCGACTTATTTACAAGGGGAGTAACCCTTGAAATATTTCGTGCTTGGAGCCTTTCCTGGGACAGCAGTATTAGATTCCGATGCACCATTGCAGGTTTACTGAATCCCGTATTCCTTCAATTCAACAATGAAACACAGAAATTGCATCGATATTGAATACAAAAGGCAAAACGTCGACTTATTTACAAGAGGAGTAACTCTTCTAATAGTTCGTGCTTTGAGCCTTTCCTGGGACAGCAGTATTAGATTCCGATGCACCATTGCAGGTTAACGGTATCCCTTGGACCTTCAAATAAACGATGAAACACAGAAAATGCATCGATATTGAATACAAAATGCAAAATGTCGACTTATTTATATGAGGAGTAACTCTTTCAATAGTTCGTGTTTTGTGCCTTTCCTGGGACAGCAGTATCAGATTCCGATGCACCCTTTCAGATTTACTGTATCCCTTGGACCTTCAAATCAACGATGAAACACAGATATTACATCGATATTGAATACAAAAGGCAAAATGTCGACTTATTTACAAGAGGAGTAACTCATCTAATAGTTCGTGTTTGAGCTTTTCCTGGGACAGCAGTATTAGATTCCGATGCACCATTGCAGGTTTACTGTATCCCTTGGACCTTCAAATCAACGATGAAACACAGGAATTGCATCGATATTGAATACAAAAGGCAAAATGTTGACTTATTTACAAGAGGAGTAACTCTTCTAATAGTTCGTGGTTGAGCCTTTCCTGGGACGGGAGTATTGGATTCCGATGCACCATTGCTGGTTTACTGTATCCCTTGGACCATCAAATCAACGATGAAACACAGAAATTGCATCGATATTGAATACAAAATGCAAAATGTCGACTTTTTTATAAGAGGAGTAACTCTTCTAATAGTTCGTGCTTTGAGCCTTTCCTGGAACAGCAGTAGTAGATTCCGATGCACCATTGCAGGTTTACTGTATCCCATGGACCTTCAAATCAACGATGAAACACAGAAAATGCATCGATATTGAATACAAAAGGCAAAATGTCGACTTATTTATATGTGGAGTAACTCTTTCAATAGTTCGTGCTTTGTGCCTTTCCTGGGACAGCAGTATCAGATTCCGATGCACCCTTTCACGTTTACTGTATCCCTTGGACCTTCAAATCAACGATGAAACACAGAAATTGCATCGATATTGAATACAAAAGGCAAAATGTCTGCTTATTTATAAGAGAAATAACTCTTCCAATAGTTCGTGCTTTGAGCCTTTCCTGGGACAGAAGTATTAGATTCCGATGCACCATTGCAGATTTACTGTATCCCTTGGACCTCCAAATCAACGATGAAACACAGAAATTGCATCGATATTGATTACAAAAGGAAAAATGTCGACTTATTTACAAGAGGAGTAACTCTTCAAATAGTTCGTGCTTTGAGCCTTTCCTGGGACAGTAGTAATACATTCCGACGCACCATTGCAGGTTTACTGTATCCCTTGGACCTTCAAATCAACGATGAAACACAGAAATTGCATCGATGTTGAATACAAAAGGCAAAATGTCGATTTATTTAAAAGAGGAGTAACTCTTCTAGAAGTTCGTGCTTTGAGCCTTTCCTGGGACAGCAGTATTAGATTCCGATGCACCATTGCAGGTTTACTGTATCCCTTGGACCTTCAAATCAACGATGAAACACAGAAATTGCATCGATATTGAATACAAAAGGCAAAATGTCGACTTATTTATAAGAGGAGTAACTCTTCTAATAGTTCGAAACTTTGGCCTTTCCTGGAACAGCAGTATTAGATTCTGATGCACCATTGCAGGTTAACGGTATCCCTTGGACCTTCAAATCAACGATGAAACACAGATGCTTCGATATTGAATACAAAAGCAAAATGTCGACATATTTACAAGAGGGGTAACTCTTCTTAAAGTTCGTGCTTTTAGCCTTTCCTGGGACAGCAGTATTAGATTCCGATGCACCATTGCAGGTTTACTGTACCCTTGGACCTTCAAATCAACGATGAAACACAGAAATTGCATCGATATTGAATACAAAAGGCAAAATGTCGGCTTATTTATAAGAGAAATAACTCTTCCAATAGTTCGTGCTTTAAGCCTTTCCTGGGACAGAAGTATTAGATTCCGATGCACCATTGCAGATTTACTGTATCCCTTGGACCTTCAAATCAACGATGAAACACAGAAATTGCATCGATATTGATTACAAAATGAAAAATGTCGACTTATTTACAAGAGGAGTAACTCTTCAAATAGTTCGTGCTTTGAGCCTTTCCTGGGACAGTAGTAATACATTCCGACGCACAATTGCAGGTTTACTGTATCCCTTGGACCTTCAAATCAACGATGAAACACAGAAATTGCATCGATATTGAATACAAAAGGCAAAATGTCGATTTATTAATAAGAGGAGTAACTCTTCTAGTAGTTCGTGCTTTGAGCCTTTCGTGGGACAGCAGTATTAGATTCCGATGGACCATTGCAGGTTTACTGTATCCCTTGGACCATCAAATCAACGATGAAACACAGAAATTGCATCGATATTGAATACAAAAGGCAAAATATCGACTTATTTATAAGAGGAGTAACACTTCTAATAGTTCGTCTTTTGAGCCTTTCCTGGGACAGCAGTATTAGATTCCGATGCACCATTGCAGGATTACTGTATCCCTCGGACCTTTAAATTAACGATGGAACACAGAAATTGCATCGATATTGAATACGAAAGGCAAAATGTCGACTTATTTATATGGGTAGTAACTCTTTCAATAGTTCGTGCTTTGTGCCTTTCCTGGGACAGCAGTATCAGATTGTGATGCACCCTTTCAGGTTTACTGTATCCCTTGGACCTTCAAATCAACGATGAAACACAGAAATTGCATCGATATTGAATACAAAAGGCAAAATGTCGACTTATTTACACGAGGAGTAACTCTTCTAGTAGTTCGTGCTTTGAGCCTTTCCTGGGTTAGCAGCATTAGATTCCGATGCACCATTGCAGGTTTACTGTATCCCTTGGACCATCAAATTAACGATGAAACACAGAAATTGCATCGATATTGAATACAAAAAGCAAAATGTCGACTTATTTACAAGGGGAGTAACCCTTGAAATAGTTCGTGCTTGGAGCCTTTCCTGGGACAGCAGTATTAGATTCCGATGCACCATTGCAGGTTTACTGAATCCCGTATACCTTCAATTCAACGATGAAACACAGAAATTGCATCGATATTGAATACAAAAGGCAAAACGTCGACTTATTTACAAGAGTAGTAACTCTTCTAATAGTTCGTGCTTTGAGCCTTTCCTGGGACAGCAGTATTAGATTCCGATGCACCATTGCAGGTTAACGGTATCCCTTGGACCTTCAAATAAACGATGAAACACAGAAAATGCATCGATATTGAATACAAAATGCAAAATGTCGACTTATTTATATGAGGAGTAACTCTTTCAATAGTTCGTGTTTTGTGCCTTTCCTGGGACAGCAGTATCAGATTCCGATGCACCCTTTCAGATTTACTGTATCCCTTGGACCTTCAAATCAACGATGAAACACAGATATTACATCGATATTGAATACAAAAGGCAAAATGTCGACTTATTTACAAGAGGAGTAACTCATCTAATAGTTCGTGTTTGAGCTTTTCCTGGGACAGCAGTATTAGATTCCGATGCACCATTGCAGGTTTACTGTATCCCTTGGACCTTCAAATCAACGATGAAACACAGGAATTGCATCGATATTGAATACAAAAAGCAAAATGTTGACTTATTTACAAGAGGAGTAACTCTTCTAATAGTTCGTGGTTGAGCCTTTCCTGGGACGGGAGTATTGGATTCCGATGCACCATTGCTGGTTTACTGTATCCCTCGGACCATCAAATCAACGATGAAACACAGAAATTGCATCGATATTGAATACAAAATGCAAAATGTCGACTTATTTATAAGAGGAGTAACTCTTCTAATAGTTCGTGCTTTGAGCCTTTCCTGGAACAGCAGTAGTAGATTCCGATGCACCATTGCAGGTTTACTGTATCCCTTGGACCTTCAAATCAACGATGAAACACAGAAAATGCATCGATATTGAATACAAAAGGCAAAATGTCGACTTATTTATATGTGGAGTAACTCTTTCAATAGTTCGTGCTTTGTGCCTTTCCTGGGACAGCAGTATCAGATTCCGATGCACCCTTTCACGTTTACTGTATCCCTTGGACCTTCAAATCAACGATGAAACACAGAAATTACATCGATATTGAATACAAAAGGCAAAATGTCGACTTATTTACAAGAGGAGTAACTCATTTAATAGTTCGTGTTTGAGCTTTTCCTGGGACAGCAGTATTAGATTCCGATGCACCATTGCAGGTTTACTGTATCCCTTGGACCTTCAAATCAACGATGAAACACAGGAATTGCATCGATACTGAATACAAAAGGCAAAATGTTGACTTATTTACAAAAGGAGTAAGTCTTCTAATAGTTCGTGTTTGAGCCTTTCCTGGGACAGGAGTATTAGATTCCGATGCACCATTGCAGGTTTACTGTATCCCTTGGACCTTCAAATCAACGATGAAACACAGAAATTGCATCGATATTGAATACAAAAGGCAAAATGTCGACTTATTTATAAGAGGAGTAACTCTTCTAATAGTTCGTACTTTTGGCCTTTCCTGGAACAGCAGTATTAGATTCCGATGCACCATTGCAGGTTAACGGTATCCCTTGGACCTTCAAATCAACGATGAAACACAGAAATTGCTTCGATATTGAATACAAAAGCAAAATGTCGACATATTTACAAGAGGGGAAACTCTTCTTAAAGTTCGTGCTTTTAGCCTTTCCTGGGACAGCAGTATTAGATTCCGATGCACCATTGCAGGTTTACTGTATCCCTTGGACCTTCAAATCAACGATGAAACACAGAAATTGCATCGCAATTGAATACAAAAGGCAAAATGTCGAATTATTTATAAGAGAAATAACTCTTCCAATAGTTCGTGCTTTGAGCCTTTCCTGGGACAGAAGTATTAGATTCCGATGCACCATTGCAGATTTACTGTATCCCTTGGACCTCCAAATCAACGATGAAACACAGAAATTGCATCGATATTGATTACAAAAGGAAAAATGTCGACTTATTTACAAGAGGAGTAACTCTTCAAATAGTTCGTGCTTTGAGCCTTTCCTGGGACAGTAGTAATACATTCCGACGCACCATTGCAGGTTTACTGTATCCCTTGGACCTTCAAATCAACGATGAAACACAGAAATTGCATCGATGTTGAATACAAAAGGCAAAATGTCGATTTATTTAAAAGAGGAGTAACTCTTCTAGTAGTTCGTGCTTTGAGCCTTTCCTGGGACAGCAGTATTAGATTCCGATGGACCATTGCAGGTTTACTGTATCCCTTAGACCATCAAATCAACGATGAAACACAGATATTGCATCGATATTGAATACAAAAGGCAAAATATCGACTTATTTATAAGAGGAGTAACACTTCTAATAGTTCGTCTTTTGAGCCTTTCCTGGGACAGCAGTATTAGATTCCGATGCACAATTTCAGGATTACTGTATCCCTCGGACCTTTAAATTAACGATGGAACACAGAAATTGCATCGATATTGAATACGAAAGGCATAATGTCGACTTATTTATATGGGTAGTAACTCTTTCAATAGTTCGTGCTTTGTGCCTTTCCTGGGACAGCAGTATCAGATTGTGATGCACCCCTTCAGGTTTACTGTATCCCTTGGACCTTCAAATCAACGATGAAACACAGAAATTGCATCGATATTGAATACAAAAGGCAAAATGTCGACTTATTTACAAGAGGAGTAACTCTTCTAGTAGTTCGTGCTTTGAGCCTTTCCTGGGACAGCAGCATTAGATTCCGATGCACCATTGCAGGTTTACTGTATCCCTTGGACCATCAAATTAACGATGAAACACAGAAATTGCATCGATATTGAATACAAAAAGCAAAATGTCGACTTATTTACAAGAGGAGTAACCCTTGAAATAGTTCGTGCTTGGAGCCTTTCCTGGGACAGCAGTATTAGATTCCGATGCACCATTGCAGGTTTACTGAATCCCGTGGACCTTCAATTCAACGATGAAACACAGAAATTGCATCGATATTGAATACAAAAGGCAAAACGTCGACTTATTTACAAGAGGAGTAACTCTTCTAATAGTTCGTGCTTTGAGCCTTTCCTGGGACAGCAGTATTAGATTCCGATGCACCATTGCAGGTTAACGGTATCCCTTGGACCTTCAAATCAACGATGAAACACAGAAAATGCATCGATATTGAATACAAAATGCAAAATGTCGACTTATTTATATGAGGAGTAACTCTTTCAATAGTTCGTGTTTTGTGCCTTTCCTGGGACAGCAGTATCAGATTCCGATGCACCCTTTCAGATTTACTGTATCCCTTGGACCTTCAAATCAACGATGAAACACAGAAATTACATCGATATTGAATACAAAAGGCAAAATGTTGACTTATTTACAAGAGCAGTAACTCATCTAATAGTTCGTGTTTGAGCTTTTCCTGGGACAGCAGTATTAGATTCCGATGCACCATTGCAGGTTTACTGTATCCCTTGGACCTTCAAATCAACGATGAAACACAGGAATTGCATCGATATTGAATACAAAAGGCAAAATGTTGACTTATTTACAAGAGGAGTAACTCTTCCAATAGTTCGTGGTTGAGCCTTTCCTGGGACGGGAGTATTGGATTCCGATGCACCATTGCAGGTTTACTGTATCCATTGGACCTTCAAATCAACGATGAAACACAGAAATTGCATCGATATTGAATACAATAGGCAAAATGTCGACTTATTTATAAGAGGAGTAACTCTTCTAATAGTTCGTGATTTGAGCCTTTCCTGGGACAGAAGTAATAGATTCAGATGCACCATTGCAGATTTACTGTATCCCTTGGACCGTCAAATCAACGATGAAACACAGAAATTGCATCGATATTGATTACAAAAGGCAAAATGTCGACTTATTTACAAGAGGAGTAACTCTTCAAATAGTTCGTGCTTTGAGCCTTTCCTGGGACAGCAGTAATAGATTCCAATGCACCATTGCAAGTTTACTGTATCCCTTGGACTTCAAATCAACGATGAAACACAGAAATTGCATCGATATTGAATACAAAATGCAAAATGTCGACTTATTTATAAGAGGAGTAACACTTGAAATAGTTCGTGCTTGGAGCCTTTCCTGGGCCAGCAGTATTGGATTCCAATGCACCATTGCATGTTTACTGTATCCTTTGGACCTTCAAATCAACGATGAAACACAGAAATTGCATCGATATTGAATACAAAAGGCAAAATGTCGACGTATTTATAAGAGGAGTAACTCTTTTAATAGTTTGTGGTTGAGCCTTTCCTGGGACGGGAGTATTGGATTCCGATGCACCATTGCAGGTTAACGGTATCCATTCGACCTTCAAATCAACGATGAAACACAGAAAATGCATGGATATTGAATACAAAAGGCAAAATGTCGACTTATTTATATGAGGAGTAACTCTTTCAATACTTCGTGCTTTGTGCCTTTCCTGGGACAGCAGTATCAGATTCCGATGCACCCTTTCAGGTTTACTGTATCCCTTGGACCTTCAAATCAACGATGAAACACAGAAATTACATCGATATTGAATACAAAAGGCAAAATGTCGACTTATTTACAAGAGGAGTAACTCATCTAATAGTTCGTATTTGAGCTTTTCCTGGGACAGCAGTATTAGATTCCGATGCACCATTGCAGGTTTACTGTATCCCTTGGACCTTCAAATCAACGATGAAACACAGAAATTGCATCGATATTGAATACAAAAGGCAAAATGTTGACATATTTACAAGAGGAGTAACTCTTCTAATAGTTCGTGTTTGAGCCTTTCCTGGGACAGGAGTATTAGATTCCGATGCAACATTGCAGGTTTACTGTATCCATTGGACCTTCAAATCAACGATGAAACACAGAAATTGCATCGATATAGAATACAAAATGCAAAATGTCGACTTATTTATAAGAGGAGTAACTCTTATAATAGTTCGTGCTTTGAGCCTTTCCTGGGACAGAGGTATTAGATTCCGATGCACCATTGCAGATTTACTTTATCCCTTGGTCCTACAAGTCAACGATGAAACACAGAAATTGCCTCGATATTGAATACAAAATGCAAAATGTCGACTTATTTATAAGAGGAGTAACTCTTGTAGTAGTTCGTGCTTTGAGCCTTTCCTGGGACAGCAGTATTAGATTCGGATGCACCATTGCAGGTTAACGGTATCCCTTGGACCTTCAAATCAACCATGAAACACAGAAATTGCTTCGATATTGAATACAAAAGAAAAATATCGACATACACTCCTGGAAATTGAAATAAGAACACCGTGAATTCATTGTCCCAGGAAGGGGAAACTTTATTGACACATTCCTGGGGTCAGATACATCACATGATCACACTGACAGAACCACAGGCACATAGACACAGGCAACAGAGCATGCACAATGTCGGCACTAGTACAGTGTATATCCACCTTTCGCAGCAATGCAGGCTGCTATTCTCCCATGGAGACGATCGTAGAGATGCTGGATGTAGTCCTGTGGAACGGCTTGCCATGCCATTTCCACCTGGCGCCTCAGTTGGACCAGCGTTCGTGCTGGACGTGCAGACCGCGTGAGACGACGCTTCATCCAGTCCCAAACATGCTCAATGGGGGACAGATCCGGAGATCTTGCTGGCCATGTAGTTGACTTACATCTCCTAGAGCACGTTGGGTGGCACGGGATACATGCGGACGTGCATTGTCCTGTTGGAACAGCAAGTTCCCTTGCCGGTCTAGGAATGGTAGAACGATGGGTTCGATGACGGTTTGGATGTACCGTGCACTATTCAGTGTCCCCTCGACGATCACCAGTGGTGTACGGCCAGTGTAGGAGATCGCTCCCCACACCATGATGCCGGGTGTTGGCCCCGTGTGCCTCGGTCGTATGCAGTCCTGATTGTGGCGCTCACCTGCACGGCGCCAAACACGCATACGACCATCATTGGCACCAAGGCAGAAGCGACTCTCATCGCTGAAGACGACACGTCTCCATTCGTCCCTCCATTCACGCCTGTCGCGACACCACTGGAGGCGGGCTGCACGATGTTGGGGCGTGAGCGGAAGACGGCCTAACGGTGTGCGGGACCGTAGCCCAGCTTCATGGAGACGGTTGCGAATGGTCCTCGCCGATACCCCAGGAGCAACAGTGTCCCTAATTTGCTGGGAAGTGGCGGTGCGGTCCCCTACGGCACTGCGTAGGATCCTACGGTCTTGGCGTGCATCCGTGCGTCGCTGCGGTCCGGTCCCCAGGTCGACGGGCACGTGCACCTTCCGCCGACCACTGGCGACAACATCGATGTACTGTGGAGACCTCACGCCCCACGAGTTGAGCAATTCGGCGGTACGTCCACCCGGCCTCCCGCATGCCCACTATACGCCCTCGCTCAAAGTCCGTCAACTGCACATACGGTTCACGTCCACGCTGTCGCGGCATGCTACCAGTGTTAAAGACTGCGATGGAGCTCCGTATGCCACGGCAAACTGGCTGACACTGACGGCGGCGGTGCACAAATGCTGCGCAGCTAGCGCCATTCGACGGCCAACACCGCGGTTCCTGGTGTGTCCGCTGTGCCGTGCGTGTGATCATTGCTTGCACAGCCCTGTCGCAGTATCCGGAGCAAGTATGGTGGGTCTGACACACCGGTGTCAATGTGTTCTTTTTTCCATTTCCAGGAGTGTATTTACAAGAGGGGTAACTCTTCTAAAAGTTCGTGCTTTTAGCCTTTCCTGGGACAGCAGTATTAAATTCCGATGCACCATTGCAGGTTTACTGTATCCCTTGGACTTTCAAATCAACGATGAAACACAGGAATTGCATCGATATTGAATACAAAAGGCAAAATGTTGACTTATTTACAAGAGGAGTAACTCTTCTAATAGTTCGTGTTTGAGCCTTTCCTGGGACAGGAGTATTAGATTCCGATGCACCATTGCAGGTTTACTGTATCCATTGGACCTTCAAATCAACGATGAAACACAGAAATTGCATCGATATTGAATACAAAAGGCAAAATGTCGACTTATTTGTAAGAAGAGTAACTCTTCTAATAGTTCGTGATTTGAGCCTTTCCTCGGACAGAAGTATTAGATTCCGATGCACCATTGCAGATTTACTGTATCCCTTGGACCTTCAAATCAACGATGAACCACAGAAATTGCATCGATATTAAATACAAAATGCAAAATGTCGACTTATTTATAAGAGGAGTAACACTTGAAATAGTTCGTGCTTGGAGC
This sequence comes from Schistocerca cancellata, assembly GCF_023864275.1. Taxonomy (NCBI): domain Eukaryota; kingdom Metazoa; phylum Arthropoda; class Insecta; order Orthoptera; family Acrididae; genus Schistocerca; species Schistocerca cancellata. Next base: position 94,689,095 of record NC_064627.1, read on the forward strand.
CTTTCCTGGGACAGCAGTATTAGATTCCGATGCACCATTGCAGGGTTACTGTATCCCTTGGACCTTCAAATCAATGATGAAACACAGAAATTGCATCGATATTGAATACAAAAGGCAAAATGTCGACTTATTTATAAGAGGAGTAACTCTTCTAATAATTCGTGCTTTGAGCCTTTCCTGGGACAGCAGTATTAGATTCAGATGCACCATTGCAGGTTAACGGTATCCCTTGGACCTTCAAATCAACGATGAAACACAGAAATTGCTTCGATATTGAATACAAAAGCAAAATGTCGACATATTTACAAGAGGGGTAACTCTTCTAAAAGTTCGTGCTTTTAGCCTTTCCTGGGACAGCAGTATTAAATTCCGATGCACCATTGCAGGTTTACTGTATCCCTTGGACCTTCAAATCAACGATGAAACACAGAAATTGCATCGATATTGAATACAAAAGGCAAAATGTTGACATATTTACAAGAGGAGTAACTCTTCTAATAGTTCGTGTTTGAGCCTTTCCTGGGACAGGAGTATTAGATTCCGATGCAACATTGCAGGTTTACTGTATCCATTGGACCTTCAAATCAACGATGAAACACAGAAATTGCATCGATATAGAATACAAAATGCAAAATGTCGACTTATTTATAAGAGGAGTAACTCTTCTAATAGTTCGTGCTTTGAGCCTTTCCTGGGACAGAGGTATTAGATTCCGATGCACCATTGCAGATTTACTTTATCCCTTGGTCCTTCAAGTCAACGATGAAACACAGAAATTGCCTCGATATTGAATACAGAAGGCAAAATGTCGGTTTATTCACAAGAGGAGTAACTCTTCAAATAGTTCGTGCTTTGAGCCTTTCCTGGGACAGTAGTAATAGATTCCGACGCACCATTGCAGGTTTACTGTATCCCTTGGACCTTCAAATCAACGATGAAACACAGAAATTGCATCGATATTGAATACAAAAGGCAAAATGTCGACTTATTTATAAGAGGAGTAACTCTTCTAGTAGTTCGTGCTTTGAGCCATTCCTGGGACAGCAGTATTAGATTCCGATGCACCATTGCACGATTACTGTATCCCTCGGACCTTTAAATCAACGTTGGAACACAGAAATTGCATCGATATTGAATACAAAAGGCAAAATGTCGACTTATGTATATGAGTAGTAACTCTTTCAATAGTTCGTGCTTTGTGCCTTTCCTGGGACAGCAGTATCAGATTGCGATGCACCCTTTCAGGTTTACTGTATCCCTTGGACCTTCAAATCAACGATGAAACACAGAAATTGCATCGATATTGAATACAAAAGGCAAAATGTCGACTTATTTACAAGAGGAGTAACTCTTCTAAAAGTTCGTGTTTGAGCCTTTCCTGACACAGCAGTATTAGATTCCGATGGACCATTGCAGGTTTACTGTATCCCTTGGACCATCAAATTAACGATGAAACACAGAAATTGCACCGATATTGAATACAAAAGGCAAAATGTCGACTTATTTACAAGAGGAGTAACACTTGAAATAGTTCCTGCTTGGAGCCTTTCCTGGGACAGCAGTATTAAAATTCCGATGCACCATTGCAGGTTTACTGTATCCCTTGGACCTTCAAATGAACGATGACACACAGAAATTGCATCGATATTGAATACGAAAGGCAAAATGTCGACTTATTTATAAGAGGAGTAACTCATCTAATAGTTCGTGCTTTGAGCCTTTCCTGACACAGCAGTATTAGATTCCGATGCACCATTGCAGGTTAACGGTATCCCTTGGACCTTCAAATCAACGATGAAACACAGAAAATGCATCGATATTGAATACAAAAGGCAAAATGTCGACTTATTTATAAGAGGAGTAACTCTTTCAATAGATCGTGCTTTGTGCCTTTCCTGGGACAGCAGTATCAGATTCCGATGCACCCTTTCAGGTTTACTGTATCCCTTGGTCCTTCAAATCAACGAAGAAACACAGAAATTACATCGATATTGAATACAAAAGGCAAAATGTTGACTTATTTACAGCAGGAGTAACTCATCTAATAGTTCGTGTTTGAGCTTTTCCTGGGACAGCAGTATTAGATTCCGATGCACCATTGCAGGTTTACTGTGTCCCTTGGACTTTCAAATCAACGATGAAACACAGGAATTGCATCGATATTGAATACAAAAGGCAAAATGTTGACTTATTTACAAGAGGAGTAACTCTTCTAATAGTTCGTGATTTGAGCCTTTCCTCGGACAGAAGTATTAGATTCCGATGCACCATTGCAGATTTACTGTATCCCTTGGACCTTCAAATCAACGATGAAACACAGAAATTGCATCGAAATTGATTAAAAAAGGCAAAATGTCGACTTATTTACAAGAGGAGTAATTCATCTAGTAGTTCGTGATTTGAGCCTTTCCTGGGACAGCAGTAATAGATTCCCATGCACCATTGCAGGTTTACTGTATCCCTTGGACCTTCAAATCAACGATGAACCACAGAAATTCAATCGATATTAAATACAAAATGCAAAATGTCGACTTATTTATAAGAGGAGTAACACTTGAAATAGTTCGTGCTTGGAGCCTTTCCTGGGACAGCAGTATTAGATTCCGATGCACCATTGCAGGGTTACTGTATCCCTTGGACCTTCAAATCAATGATGAAACACAGAAATTGCATCGATATTGAATCCAAAAGGCAAAATGTCGACTTATTTATAAGCGGAGTAACTTTTCTAATAATTCGTGCTTTGAGCCTTTCCTGGGACAGCAGTATTAGATTCAGATGCACCATTGCAGGTTAACGGTATCCCTTGGACCTTCAAATCAACGACGAAACACAGAAATTGCTTCGATATTGAATACAAAAGCAAAATGTCGACATATTTACAAGAGGGGTAACTCTTCTAAAAGTTCGTGATTTTAGCCTTTCCTGGGACAGCAGTATTAAATTCCGATGCACCATTGCAGGTTTACTGTATCCCTTGGACCTTCAAATCAACGATGAAACACAGAAATTGCATCGATATTGAATACAAAAGGCAAAATGTTGACATATTTACAAGAGGAGTAACTCTTCTAATAGTTCGTGTTTGAGCCTTTCCTGGGACAGGAGTATTAGATTCCGATGCAACATTGCAGGTTTACTGTATCCATTGGACCTTCAAATCAACGATGAAACACAGAAATTGCATCGAAATAGAATACAAAATGCAAAATGTCGACTTATTTATAAGAGGAGTAACTCTTCTAATAGTTCGTGCTTTGAGCCTTTCCTGGGACAGAGGTATTAGATTCCGATGCACCATTGCAGATTTACTTTATCCCTTGGTCCTTCAAGTCAACGATGAAACACAGAAATTGCCTCGATATTGAATACAAAATGCAAAATGTCGACTTATTTATATGAGGAGTAACTCTTCTAGTAGTTCGTGCTTTGAGCCTTTCCTGGGACAGCAGTATTAGATTCGGATGCACCATTGCAGGTTAACGGTATCCCTTGGACCTTCAAATCAACCATGAAACACAGAAATTGCTTCGATATTGAATACAAAAGAAAAATATCGACATATTTACAAGAGGGGTAACTCTTCTAAAAGTTCGTGCTTTTAGCCTTCCTGGGACAGCAGTATTAGATCCCGATGCACCATTGCAGGTTTACTGTATCCCTTGGACCTTCAAATCAACGATGAAACACAGAAATTTCATCGATATTGAATACAGAAGGCAAAATGTCGGTTTATTCACAAGAGGAGTAACTCTTCAAATAGTTCGTGCTTTGAGCCTTTCCTGGGACAGTAGTAATAGATTCCGACGCACCATTGCAGGTTTACTGTATCCCTTGGACCTTCAAAACAACGATGAAACACAGAAATTGCATCGATATTGAATACAAAAGCAAAATGTCGACTTATTTATAAGAGGAGTAACTCTTCTAGTAGTTCGTGCTTTGAGCCTTTCCTGGGACAGCAGAATTAGATTCCGATGCACCATTGCACGATTACTGTATCCCTCGGACCTTTAAATCAACGTTGGAACACACGAATTGCATCGATATTGAATACAAAAGGCAAAATGTCGACTTATGTATATGAGTAGTAACTCTTTCAATAGTTCGTGCTTTGTGCCTTTCCTGGGACAGCAGTATCAGATTGCGATGCACCCTTTCAGGTTTACTGTATCCCTTGGACCTTCAAATCAACGATGAAACACAGAAATTGCATCGATATTGAATACAAAAGGCAAAATGTCGACTTATTTACAAGAGGAGTAACTCTTCTAAAAGTTCGTGTTTGAGCCTTTCCTGGCACAGCAGTATTAGATTCCGATGGACCATTGCAGGTTTACTGTATCCCTTGGACCATCAAATTAACGATGAAACGCAGAAATGGCATCGATATTGAACACAAAAGGCAAAATGTCGACTTATTTACAATAGGAGTAACACTTGAAATAGTTCGTGCTTGGAGCCTTTCCTGGGACAGCAGTATTAAAATTCCGATGCACCATTGCAGGTTTACTGTATCCCTTGGACCTTCAAATGAACGATGAAACACAGAAATTGCATCGATATTGAATACGAAGGGCAAAATGTCGACTTATTTATAAGAGGAGTAACTCTTCTAATAGTTCGTGCTTTGAGCCTTTCCTGACACAGCAGTATTAGTTTCCGATGCACCATTGCAGGTTTACTGTATCCCTTAGACTTTCAAATCAACGATGAAACACAGGAATTGCATCGATATTGAATACAAAAGGCAAAATGTTGACTTATTTACAAGAGGAGTAACTCTTCTAATAGTTCGTGTTTGAGCCTTTCCTGGGACAGGAGTATTAGATTCCGATGCACCATTGCAGGTTTATTGTATCCATTGGACCTTCAAATCAACGATGAAACACAGAAATTGCATCGATATTGAATACAAAAGGCAAAATGTCGACTTATTTGTAAGAAGAGTAACTCTTCTAATAGTTCGTGATTTGAGCCTTTCCTCGGACATAAGTATTAGATTCCGATGCACCATTGCAGATTTACTGTATCCCTTGGACCTTCAAATCAACGATGAAACACAGAAATTGCATCGAAATTGATTAAAAAAGGTAAAATGTCGACTTATTTACAAGAGGAGTAACTCATCTAGTAGTTCGTGATTTGAGCCTTTCCTGGGACAGCAGTAATAGATTCCCATGCACCATTGCAGGTTTACTGTATCCCTTGGACCTTCAAATCAACGATGAACCACAGAAATTGCATCGATATTAAATACAAAATGCAAAATGTCGACTTATTTATAAGAGGAGTAACACTTGAAATAGTTCGTGCTTGGAGCCTTTCCTGGGACAGCAGTATTAGATTCCGATGCACCATTGCAGGGTTACTGTATCCCTTGGACCTTCAAATCAATGATGAAACACAGAAATTGCATCGATATTGAATACAAAAGGCAAAATGTCGACTTATTTATAAGAGGAGTTACTCTTCTAATAATTCGTGCTTTGAGCCTTTCCTGGGACAGCAGTATTAGATTCAGATGCACCATTGCAGGTTAACGGTATCCCTTGGACCTTCAAATCAACGATGAAACACAGAAATTGCTTCGATATTGAATACAAAAGCAAAATGTCGACATATTTACAAGAGGGGTAACTCTTCTAAAAGTTCGTGCTTTTAGCCTTTCCTGGGACAGCAGTATTAAATTCCGATGCACCATTGCAGGTTTACTGTATCCCTTGGACCTTCAAATCAACGATGAAACACAGAAATTGCATCGATATTGATTACAAAAGGCAAAATGTCGACTTATTTATATGAGTAGTAACTCTTTCAATAGTTCGTGCATTGTGCCTTTCCTAGGACAGCAGTATCAGATTGCGATGCACCCTTTCAGGTTTACTGTATCCCTTGGACCTTCAAATCAACGATGAGACCCAGAAATTGCATCGATATTGAATACAAAATGCAAAATGTCGACTTATTTACTAGAGGAGTAACTCTTCTAATAGTTCGTGTTTGAGCCTTTCCTGGGACAGCTGTATTAGATTCCGATGCACCATTGCAGGTTTACTGTATCCCTTGGACCATCAAATAAAAGATGAAACACAGAAATTGCATCGATATTGAATACAAAAGGCAAAATGTCGACTTATTTACAAGAAGAGTAGCTCTTCTAGTAGTTCGTGCTTTGAGCCTTTCCAGGGACAGCAGTATTAGTTTCCGATGCACCATTGCAGGTTTACTGTACCCCTTGGACCTTCAAATTAACGATGAAACACAGAAATTGCATCGATATTGAATATAAAAGGCAAAATGTTGACTTACTTGCAAGAGGAGTAACTCTTCTAATAGTTCGTGTTTGAGCCTTTCCTTGGACAGGAGTATTAGATTCCGATGCACCATTGCAGGTTTACTGTATCCATTGGACCTTCAAATCAACGATGAAACACAGAAATTGCATCGATATTGAATACAAAAGGCAAAATGTCGACTTATTTACAAGAGGAGTAACACTTGAAATAGTTCGTGCTTGGAGCCTTTCCTGGGACAGCAGTATTAGATTCCGATGCACCATTGCAGGTTTACTGTATCCCTTGGACCTTCAAATCAACGATGAAACACAGAAATTGCATCGATATTGAATACAAAAGGCAAAATGCCGACTTATTTACAAGAGGAGTAACTCTTCTAATAGTTCGTGCTTTGAGCCTTTCCTGGGACAGCAGTATTAGATTCCGATGCACCATTGCAGGTTAACGGTATCCCTTGGACCTTCAAATCAACGATGAAGCACAGAAAATGCATCGATATTGAATACAAAAGGCAAAATGTCGAGTTATTTATATGAGGAGTAACTCTTTCAATAGTTCGTGATTTGTGCCTGTCCTGGGACAGCAGTATTAGATTCCGATGCACCCTTTCAGGTTTACTGTATCCCTTGGTCCTTCAAATCAACGATGAGACACAGAAATTACATTGATAATGAATACAAAATGCAAAATGTCGACTTATTTACAAGAGGAGTAACTCATCTAATAGTTCGTGTTTGAGCTTTTCCTGGGACAGCATTATTAGATACCGATGCACCATTGCAGGTTTACTGTATCCCTTGGACCTTCAAATCAACGATGAAACACAGGAATTGCATCGATATTGAATATAAGAGGCAAAATGTTGACTTACTTGCAAGAGGAGTAACTCTTCTAATAGTTCGTGTTTGAGCCTTTCCTTGGACAGGAGTATTAGATTCCGATGCACCATTGCAGGTTTACTGTATCCATTGGACCTTCAAGTCAACGATGAAACACAGAAATTGCATCGATATTGAATACAAAAGGCAAAATGTCGACTTATTTATATGAGGAGTAACTCTTCTAATAGTTCGTGCTTTGAGCGTTTCCTGGGACAGAAGTATTAGATTCCGATGCACCATTGCAGATTTAATGTATCCCTTGGACCTTCAAATCAACGATAAAACACAGAAATTGCATCGATATAGATTACAAAAGGCAAAATGTCGACTTATTTACAAGAGGAGTAACTCTACAAGTAGTTCGCGCTTTGAGCCTTTCCTGGGACAGCAGTAATAGATTCCGATGCACCATTGCAGGTTTACTGTATCCCTTGGACCTTCAAATCAACGATGAAACACAGAAATTGCATCGATATTGAATACAAAAGCAAAATGTCGACATATTTACAAGAGGGGTAACTCTTCTAAAAGTTCGTGATTTTAGCCTTTTCTTGGACAGCAGTATTAGATTCCGATGCACCATTGCAGGTTTACTGTATCCCTTGGACCTTCAATTCAACGATGAAACACAGAAATTGCATCGATATTGAATACAAAACCTAAAATGTCGACTTATTTACAAGAGGAGTAACTCTTATAATACTTCGTGGTATTAGCCTTTCCTGGGACAGCAGTACTAGATTCCGATGCACCATTGCAGGTTTACAGTATCCCTTGGACCTTCAAATCAACGATGAAACACAGATATTGCATCGAGATTGAATACAAAATTCAAAATGTCGACTTATTTACAAGAGGAGTAACTCTTCTAATAGTTCCTCTTTTGAGCCTTTCCTGGGACAGCAGTATTAGATTCCGATGCACAATTGCAGGTTTACTGTATCCCTTGGACCTTCAAATCAACGATGAAACACAGAAATTGCATCGATATTGAATACATAAGGCAAAATTTCGACTTATTTACAAGAGGAGTAACTCTTCAAATAGTGCGTGCTTTGAGCCTTTCCTGGGATAGCAGTATTAGATTCCGATGCACCATTGCAGGTTTACTGTATCCCTTGGACCTTCAAATCAACGATGAAACACAGAAATTGCATCGATATTGAATACAAAATGCAAAATGTCGACTTATTTATAAGAGGAGTAACTCTTCTAATAGTTCGTGATTTGAGCCTTTCCTGGGACAGCAGTATTAGATTCCGATGCACCATTTCAGGTTAACTGTACCCCTTGGACCTTCAAATCAACGATGAAACACAGAAATTGCATCGATATTGAATACAAAAGTCAAAATGTCGACTTATTTACAAGAGGAGTAACTCTTCTAATAGTTTGTGCTTTGAGCCTTTCCTGGGACAGCAGTATTAGATCCCGATGCACCACTGCAGGCTTACTGTATCCCTTGGACCATCAAATCAACGATGAAACACAGAAATTGCATCGACATTGAATACAAAAGGCAAAATGTGACTTATTTACAAGAGGTGTAACTCTTCAAATAGTTCGTGCTTTGAGCCTTTCCTGGGTCAGCAGTATTATATTCTGATGCACCATTGCAGATTTACTGTATCCCTTGGACCATCAAATCAACGATGAAACACAGAAATTGCATCGATATTGAATACAAAAGGCGAAATGTCGACTTATTTATAAGAGGAATAACTCTTCTAATAGTTCGTGATTTGAGCATTTGGTGGGACAGCAGTATTAGATTCCGATGCACCATTGCAGATTTACTGTATCCCTTGGACCTTCTAATCAACGATGAAACACAGAAATTGCATCGATATGGATTACAATAAGAAAAATGTCGACTTATTTACGAGAGGAGTAACTCTTCAAATAGTTCGTGCTTTGAGACATTCCTGGGACAGCAGTAATAGATTCCGTTGCACCATTGCAGGTTTACTGTATCCCTTGGACCTTCAAATCAACGATGAAACACAGAAATTGCATCGATATTGAATACAAAAGCAAAATGTCGACTTATTTATAAGAGGAGCAACTCATCTAATAGTTCGTCCTTTGAGCCTTTCCTGGGACAGCAGTATTAGATTCCGATGCACCACTGCAGGATTACTGTATCCCTCAGACCTTTAAATCAACGATGGAACACCGAAATTGCATCGATATTGAATACAAAAGGCATGATGTCGACTAATTTATATGAGTAGTACCTCTTTCAATAGTTCGTGCTTTGTGCCTTTCCTGGGACAGCAGTATCAGATTGCGATGCACCCTTTCAGGTTTTATGTATCCCTTGGACCTTCAAATCAACGATGAAACACAGAAATTGCATCGATATTGAATACAAAAGGCAAAATGTCGACTTATTTACAAGAGGAGTAACTCTTCTAATAGTTCGTGTTTGAGCCTTTTCTGGGACAGCAGTATTAGATTCCGATGCACCATTGCAGGATTACTGTATCCCTTGGACCATCCAATTAACGATGAAACACAGAAATTGCATCGATACTGAATACAAAAGGCAAAATGTCGACTTATTTACAAGAGGAGTAACTCTTCTAAATGTTCGTGCTTTTAGCCTTTCGTGGGACAGCAGTATTAGATTCCGATGCACCTTTGCAGGTTTACTGTATCCCTTGGACCTTCAAATCAACGATGAAACACAGAAATTGCATCGATATTGAATAAAAAAAGCAAAATGTCGACTTATTTATAAGAGGCGTAACTCTTCTAATAGTTTGTGCTTTGACCCGTTCCTGGGACGGCAGTATTAGATTCCGATTCACCATTGCAGGTTTACTGTATCCCTTGGACCTTCAAATCAACGATGAAATACAAAAATTGCATCGATATTGAATACAAAAGGCCAAATGTTGACTTATTTACAAGAGGAGTAACTCTTCTAATAGTTCGTGTTTTGAGCCTTTCCTGGGACAGCAGTATTAGATTCCGATGCACAATTGCAGGTTTACTGTACCCCTTGGACCTTCAAATCAACGATGAAACACAGAAATTGCATCGATATTGAATACATAAGGCAAAATGTCGACTTATTTACAAGAGGAGTAACTCTTCTAATAGTTCGTGCATCGAGCCTTTCCTGGTACAGCTGTATTATATTCCGATGCATCATTGCAGGTTTACTGTATACCTTCGACCTTCAAACCAACGATGAAACACAGAAATTGCATCGATAGTGAATACAAAAGGCAAAATGTCGACTTATTTATAAGAGGAGTAACTCATCTAGTAGGTCGTGCTTTGAGCCTTTCCTGGGACAGCAGTATTAGATTCCGATGCACCATTGCAGGTTTACTGTATCCATTGGACCTTCAAATCAACGATGAAACACAGAAATTACATCGATATTGAATACAAAATGCAAAATGTCGACTTATTTATAAGAGGAGTAACTCTTCTAATAGTTCGTGCTTTGAGCTTTTCCTGGGACAGCAGTATTAGATTCCGATGCACCATTGCAAGAATTACTGTATCCCTCGGACCTTTAAATGAACAATGGAACACAGAAATTGCATCGATATTGAATACATAAGGCAAAATGTCGACTTATTTATATGAGTAGTAACTCTTTCAATAGTTCGTGCTTTGTGAGTTTCCTGGGACAGAAGTATCAGATTGCGATGCACCCTTTCAGGTTTACTGTATCTCTTGGACCTTCAAATCAACGATGAAACACAGAAATTGCATCGATATTGAATACAAAAGGCTAAATGTTGACTTATTTACAAGAGGAGTAACTCTTCTAATAGTTCGTGTTTGAGCCTTTCCTGGGATATCAGTATTAGATTCCGATGCACCATTGCAGGTTTACTGTATCTCTTGGACCATCAAATTAACGATGAAACACAGAAATTGCATCGATATTGAATACAATAGACAAAATGTCGACTTATTTACAAGAGGAGTAACTCTTCTAGTAGTTCGTGCTTTGAGCCTTTCCTGGGACAGCAGTGTTAGATTCCGATGCACCATTGCAGGTTTACTGTATCCCTTGGACCATCAAATTAACGATGAAACACAGAAATTGCATAGATATTGAATACAAAAGGCAAAATGTCGACTTATTTACGAGAGGAGTAACTCTTGAAATAGTTCGTGCTTTGAGCCTTTCCTGGGACAGCAGTATTAGATTCAGATGCACAATTGCAGGTTAACTGTACCACTTGGACCTTCAAATCAACGATGAAACACAGAAATTGCATCGATATTGGATACAAAAGGCAAAATGCCGACTTATTTATAAGAGGAGTAACTCTTCTAATAGTTCGTGCTTTGAGTCTTTCCTGGGACAGCAGTATTAGATTCTGATGCACCATTGCACGTTTACAGTATCCCTTGGACATTCAAATCAACGATGAAACACAGAAATTGCATCGATATTGAATACAAAAGGCAAAATGTCGACTTATTTATAAGAGGAATAACTCTTCTAATAGTTCGTGCTTTGAGCCTTTGCTGGGACAGAAGTATTAGATTCCGATGCATCATTGCAGATTTACTGTATCCCTTGGACCTTCAAATCAACGATGAAACACAGAAATTGCATCGATATTGATTACAAAAGGAAAAAAGGCGACTTATTTACAGGAGGAGTAACTCTTCAAATAGTTCGTGCTTTGAGACTATCCTGGGACAGCAGTAATAGCTTCCGTTGCACCATTGCAGGTTTACTGTATCCCTTGGACCTTCAAACCAACGATGAAACACAGAAATTGCATCGATATTGAATACAAAAGGCAAAATGTCGACTTATTTATAAGAGGAGTAACTCTTCTAATAGTTCGCGCTTTGAGCCTTTCCTGGGACAGCAGTATTAGATCCCGATGCACCATTGCAGATTTATTGTATCCCTTGGACCTTCAAATGAACGATGAAACACAGATATTGCATCGATATTGATTACAAAATGCACAATGTCGACTTATTTACAAGAGGAATAACTCTTCTAATAGTTCGTGCTTTGAGCATTTCCTGGGACAGCAGTATTAGACTCCGATGCACCATTGCAGGTTAACTGTATCCCTTGGACCTTCAAATCAACGATGAAACACAGAAATTGCATCGATATTGAATACAAAATGCAAAATTTCGACTTATTTATAAGAGGAGTAACTCTTCTAATACTTCGTGTATGAGCCTTTCCTGGGACAGCAGATTTGATTCCGATGCACCATTGCAGGATTACTGTATCCCCCGGGCTTTTAAATCAACGGTGGAACACAGAAATTGCATCGATATTGAATACAAAAGGCAAAATGTCGACTTATTTTAAAGAGTAGTAACTCTTTCAATAGTTCGTGCTTTGTGCCTTTCCTGGGACAGCAGTATCAGATTCCGATGCACCCTTTCAGGTTTACTGTATCCCTTGGACCTTCAAATCAACGATGAAACACAAATATTGCATCGATATTGAATACAAAAGGCAAAATGTCGACTTATTTCCTAGAGGAGTAACTCTTCTAATAGTTCGTGTTTGAGCCTTTCCTGGGACAGCAGTATTAGATTCCGATGCACCATTGCGGGTTTACTGTATCCATTGGACCTTCAAATCAACGATGAAACACAGAAATTGCATCGATATTGAATACAAAATGCAAAATGTCGACCTATTTACAAGAGGAGTAACTCTTCTAATAGTTCGTGCTTTGAGCCATTCCTGGGCAGCAGTATTAAATTCCGATGCACCATTGCAGGATTACTGTATCCCTTGGACCTTCAAATCAACGATGGAACACAGAAATTGCATCGACATTGAATACAAAAGGCAAAATGTCGACTTATTTACAAGAGGAGAAACTCTTCAAATAGTTCGTGCTTTGAGACTTTCTTGGGACAACAGTAATAGATTCCGTTTCACCATTGCAGGTTTACTGTATCCCTTGGACCTTCAAATCAACGATGAAACACAGAAATTGCATCGATATTGAATACAAAAGGCAAAATGTCGACTTATTTATAAGAGGAGTAACTCATCTAATAGTTCGTCCTTTGATCCTTTCCTGGGACAGCAATATTAGATTCCGATGCACCATTGCAGCATTACTGTATCCCTCGGACCTTTAAATCATCGATGGAACACCGAAATTGCATCGATATTGAATACAAAAGGCAAAATGTCGACTAATTTATATGAGTTGTAACTCTTTCAATAGTTCGTGCTTTGTGCCTTTCCTGGGACAGCAGTATCAGATTGCGATGCACCCTTTCAGGTTTTATGTATCCCTTGGACCTTCAAATCAACGATGAAACACAGAAATTGCATCGATATTGAATACAAAAGGCAAAATGTCGACTTATTTACAAGGGGAGTAACTCTTCTAATAGTTCGTGTTTGAGCCTTTTCTGGGACAGCAGTATTAGATTCCGATGCACCTTTGCAGGATTACTGTATCCCTTGGACCATCCAATTAACAATGAAACACAGATATAGCATCGATACTGAATACAAAAGGCAAAATGTCGACTTATTTACAAGAGGAGTAACTCTTCTAAAAGTTCGTGCTTTTAGCCTTTCGTGGGACAGCAGTATTAGATTCCGATGCACCTTTGCAGGTTTACTGTACCCCTTGGACCTTCAAATCAACGATGAAACACAGAAATTGCATCGATATTGAATACATAAGGGAAAATGTCGACTTATTTACAAGAGGAGTAACTCTTCTAATAGTTCGTGCATCGAGTCTTTCCTGGTACAGCTGTATTAGATTCCGATGCACCATTGCAGGTTTACTGTATCCATTGGACCTTCAAATCAACGATGAAACACAGAAATTGCATCGATATTGAATAAAAAATGCAAAATGTCGACTTATTTATAAGAGGAGTAACTCGTTCAATAATTCGTGCTTTGTGCGTTTCCTGGGACAGAAGTATCAGATTGGGATGCACCCTTTCAGGTTTACTGTATACCTTGGACCTTCAAATCAACGATGAAACACAGAAATTGCATCGATATTGAATACAAACGGCAAAATGTTGACTTATTTACAAGAGGAGTAACTCTTCTAAAGGTTCGTGTTTGAGCCTTTCCTGGGATATCAGTATTAGATTCCGATGCACCATTGCAGGTTTACTGTATCCCTTGGACCATCAAATTAACGATGAAACACAGAAATTGCATCGATATTGAATACAATAGGCAAAATGTCGACTTATTTACAAGAGGAGTAACTCTTCTAGTAGTTCGTGCTTTGAGCCTTTCCTGGGACAGCAGTATTAGATTCCGATGCACCATTGCAGGTTTACTGTATCCCTTGTACCATCAAATTAACGATGAAACACAGAAATTGCATCGATATTGAATACAAAAGGCAAAATGTCGACTTATTTACGAGAGGAGTAACTCTTGAAATAGTTCGTGCTTTGAGCCTTTCCTGGGACAGCAGTATTAGATTCCGATGCACAATTGCAGGTTAACTGTACCACTTGGACCTTCAAATCAACGATGAAACACAGAAATTGCAGCGATATTGAATGCAAAAGGCAAAATGTCGACTTATTTACAAGAGGAGTAACTCTTCTAATAGTTCGTGCTTTGAGCCTTTCCTGGGACAGCATTATTAGATTCCGATACACCATTGCAGGTTTACTGTATCCCTTGGACCTTCAAATGAACGATTAAACACAGAAATTGCATCGATATAGAATACAAAAGGCAAAATGCCGACATACTTATAAAAGGAGTAACTCTTCTAATAGTTCGTGCTTTGAGCCTTTCCTGGGACAGCAGTATTAGATTCTGATGCACCATTGCACCTTTACTGTATCCCTTGGACCTTCAAATCAACGATGAAACACAGAATTTGCATCGATATTGAATACAAAAGGCAAAATGTCGACTTATTTATAAGAGGAATGACTCTTCTAATAGTTCTTGCTTTGAGCCTTTGCTGGGACAGAAGTATTAGATTCCGATGCATCATTGCAGATTTACTGTATCCCTTGGACCTTCAAATCAACGATGAAACACACAAATTGCATCGATATTGATTACAAAAGGAAAAAAGTCGACTTATTTACAAGAGGAGTAACTCTTCAAATAGTTCGTGCTATGAGACTTTCCTGGGACAGCAGTAATAGATTCCGTTGCACCATTGCAGGTTTACTGTATCCCTTGGACCTTCAAATCAACGATGAAACACAGAAATTGCATCGATATTGAATACAAAAGGCAAAATGCCGACATATTTATAAGAGGAGTAACTCTTCTAATAGTTCGTGCTTTGAGCCTTTCCTGGGACAGCAGTATTAGATTCTGATGCACCATTGCACCTTTACTGTATCCCTTGGACCTTCAAATCAACGATGAAACACAGAAATTGCATCGATATTGAATACAAAATGCAAAATTTCGACTTATTTATAAGAGGAGTAACTCTTCTAATACTTCGTGTATGAGCCTTTCCTGGGACAGCAGATTTGATTCCGATGCACCATTGCAGGATTACTGTATCCCCCGGGCTTTTAAATCAACGGTGGAACACAGAAATTGCATCGAAATTGAATACAAAAGGCAAAATGTCGACTTATTTTAAAGAGTAGTAACTCTTTCTATAGTTCGTGCTTTGTGCCTTTCCTGGGACAGCAGTATCAGATTCCGATGCACCCTTTCAGGTTTACTGTATCCCTTGGACCTTCAAATCAACGATGAAACACAAAAATTGCATCGATATTGAATACAAAAGGCAAAATGTCGACTTATTTCCTAGAGGAGTAACTCTTCTAATAGTTCGTGTTTGAGCCTTTCCTGGGACAGCAGTATTAGATTCCGATGCACCATTGCAGGTTTACTGTATCCATTGGACCTTCAAATCAACGATGAAACACAGAAATTGCATCGATATTGAATACAAAATGCAAAATGTCGACTTATTTACAAGAGGAGTAACTCTTCTAATAGTTCGTGCTTTGAGCCATTCCTGGGCAGCAGTATTAAATTCCGATGCACCATTGCAGGATTACTGTATCCCTTGGACCTTCAAATCAACGATGGAACACAGAAATTGCATCGACATTGAATACAAAAGGCAAAATGTCGACTTATTTACAAGAGGAGAAACTCTTCAAATAGTTCGTGCTTTGAGACTTTCTTGGGACAACAGTAATAGATTCCGTTTCACCATTGCAGGTTTACTGTATCCCTTGGACCTTCAAATCAACGATGGAACACCGAAATTGCATCGATATTGAATACAAAAGGCAAAATGTCGACTAATTTATATGAGTTGTAACTCTTTCAATAGTTCGTGCTTTGTGCCTTTCCTGGGACAGCAGTATCAGATTGCGATGCACCCTTTCAGGTTTTATGTATCCCTTGGACCTTCAAATCAACGATGAAACACAGAAATTGCATCGATATTGAATACAAAAGGCAAAATGTCGACTTATTTACAAGGGGAGTAACTCTTCTAATAGTTCGTGTTTGAGCCTTTTCTGGGACAGCAGTATTAGATTCCGATGCACCTTTGCAGGATTACTGTATCCCTTGGACCATCCAATTAACAATGAAACACAGATATAGCATCGATACTGAATACAAAAGGCAAAATGTCGACTTATTTACAAGAGGAGTAACTCTTCTAAAAGTTCGTGCTTTTAGCCTTTCGTGGGACAGCAGTATTAGATTCCGATGCACCTTTGCAGGTTTACTGTACCCCTTGGACCTTCAAATCAACGATGAAACACAGAAATTGCATCGATATTGAATACATAAGGGAAAATGTCGACTTATTTACAAGAGGAGTAACTCTTCTAATAGTTCGTGCATCGAGTCTTTCCTGGTACAGCTGTATTAGATTCCGATGCACCATTGCAGGTTTACTGTATCCATTGGACCTTCAAATCAACGATGAAACACAGAAATTGCATCGATATTGAATAAAAAATGCAAAATGTCGACTTATTTATAAGAGGAGTAACTCGTTCAATAGTTCGTGCTTTGTGCGTTTCCTGGGACAGAAGTATCAGATTGCGATGCACCCTTTCAGGTTTACTGTATACCTTGGACCTTCAAATCAACGATGAAACACAGAAATTGCATCGATATTGAATACAAACGGCAAAATGTTGACTTATTTACAAGAGGAGTAACTCTTCTAATAGTTCGTGTTTGAGCCTTTCCTGGGATATCAGTATTAGATTCCGATGCACCATTGCAGGTTTACTGTATCCCTTGGACCATCAAATTAACGATGAAACACAGAAATTGCATCGATATTGAATACAATAGGCAAAATGTCGACTTATTTACAAGAGGAGTAACTCTTCTAGTAGTTCGTGCTTTGAGCCTTTCCTGGGACAGCAGTATTAGATTCCGATGCACCATTGCAGGTTTACTGTATCCCTTGTACCATCAAATTAACGATGAAACACAGAAATTGCATCGATATTGAATACAAAAGGCAAAATGTCGACTTATTTACGAGAGGAGTAACTCTTGAAATAGTTCGTGCTTTGAGCCTTTCCTGGGACAGCAGTATTAGATTCCGATGCACAATTGCAGGTTAACTGTACCACTTGGACCTTCAAATCAACGATGAAACACAGAAATTGCAGCGATATTGAATGCAAAAGGCAAAATGTCGACTTATTTACAAGAGGAGTAACTCTTCTAATAGTTCGTGCTTTGAGCCTTTCCTGGGACAGCATTATTAGATTCCGATACACCATTGCAGGTTTACTGTATCCCTTGGACCTTCAAATGAACGATTAAACACAGAAATTGCATCGATATAGAATACAAAAGGCAAAATGCCGACATACTTATAAGAGGAGTAACTCTTCTAATAGTTCGTGCTTTGAGCCTTTCCTGGGACAGCAGTATTAGATTCTGATGCACCATTGCACCTTTACTGTATCCCTTGGACCTTCAAATCAACGATGAAACACAGAATTTGCATCGATATTGAATACAAAAGGCTAAATGCCGACATATTTATAAGAGGAGTAACTCTTCTAATAGTTCGTGCTTTGAGCCTTTCCTGGGACAGCAGTATTAGATTCTGATGCACCATTGCACCTTTACTGTATCCCTTGGACCTTCAAATCAACGATGAAACACAGAAATTGCATCGATATTGAATACAAAATGCAAAATTTCGACTTATTTATAAGAGGAGTAACTCTTCTAATACTTCGTGTATGAGCCTTTCCTGGGACAGCAGATTTGATTCCGATGCACCATTGCAGGATTACTGTATCCCCCGGGCTTTTAAATCAACGGTGGAACACAGAAATTGCATCGAAATTGAATACAAAAGGCAAAATGTCGACTTATTTTAAAGAGTAGTAACTCTTTCAATAGTTCGTGCTTTGTGCCTTTCCTGGGACAGCAGTATCAGATTCCGATGCACCCTTTCAGGTTTACTGTATCCCTTGGACCTTCAAATCAACGATGAAACACAAAAATTGCATCGATATTGAATACAAAAGGCAAAATGTCGACTTATTTCCTAGAGGAGTAACTCTTCTAATAGTTCGTGTTTGAGCCTTTCCTGGGACAGCAGTATTAGATTCCGATGCACCATTGCAGGTTTACTGTATCCATTGGACCTTCAAATCAACGATGAAACACAGAAATTGCATCGATATTGAATACAAAAGGCAAAATGTCGACTTATTTACAAGAGGAGTAACTCTTCTAATAGTTCGTGCTTTGAGCCATTCCTGGGCAGCAGTATTAAATTCCGATGCACCATTGCAGGATTACTGTATCCCTTGGACCTTCAAATCAACGATGGAACACAGAAATTACATCGACATTGAATACAAAAGGCAAAATGTCGACTTATTTACAAGAGGAGAAACTCTTCAAATAGTTCGTGCTTTGAGACTTTCTTGGGACAACAGTAATAGATTCCGTTTCACCATTGCAGGTTTACTGTATCCCTTGGACCTTCAAATCAACGATGAAACACAGAAATTGCATCGATATTGAATACAAAAGGCAAAATGTCGACTTATTTATAAGAGGAGTAACTCATCTAATAGTTCGTCCTTTGAGCCTTTCCTGGGACAGCAATATTAGATTCCGATGCATCATTGCAGCATTACTGTATCCCTCGGACCTTTAAATCATCGATGGAACACCGAAATTGCATCGATATTGAATACAAAAGGCAAAATGTCGACTAATTTATATGAGTTGTAACGCTTTCAATAGTTCGTGCTTTGTGCCTTTCCGGGGACAGCAGTATCAGATTGCGATGCACCCTTTCAGGTTTTATGTATCCCTTGGACCTTCAAATCAACGATGAAACACAGAAATTGCATCGATATTGAATACAAAAGGCAAAATGTCGACTTATTTACAAGGGGAGTAACTCTTCTAATAGTTCGTGTTTGAGCCTTTTCTGGGACAGCAGTATTAGATTCCGATGCACCTTTGCAGGATTACTGTATCCCTTGGACCATCCAATTAACAATGAAACACAGATATAGCATCGATACTGAATACAAAAGGCAAAATGTCGACTTATTTACAAGAGGAGTAACTCTTCTAAAAGTTCGTGCTTTTAGCCTTTCGTGGGACAGCAGTATTAGATTCCGATGCACCTTTGCAGGTTTACTGTACCCCTTGGACCTTCAAATCAACGATGAAACACAGAAATTGCATCGATATTGAATACATAAGGGAAAATGTCGACTTATTTACAAGAGGAGTAACTCTTCTAATAGTTCGTGCATCGAGTCTTTCCTGGTACAGCTGTATTAGATTCCGATGCACCATTGCAGGTTTACTGTATCCATTGGACCTTCAAATCAACGATGAAACACAGAAATTGCATCGATATTGAATAAAAAATGCAAAATGTCGACTTATTTATAAGAGGAGTAACTCGTTCAATAGTTCGTGCTTTGTGCGTTTCCTGGGACAGAAGTATCAGATTGGGATGCACCCGTTCAGGTTTACTGTATACCTTGGACCTTCAAATCAACGATGAAACACAGAAATTGCATCGATATTGAATACAAACGGCAAAATGTTGACTTATTTACAAGAGGAGTAACTCTTCTAATAGTTCGTGTTTGAGCCTTTCCTGGGATATCAGTATTAGATTCCGATGCACCATTGCAGGTTTACTGTATCCCTTGGACCATCAAATTAACGATGAAACACAGAAATTGCATCGATATTGAATACAATAGGCAAAATGTCGACTTATTTACAAGAGGAGTAACTCTTCTAGTAGTTCGTGCTTTGAGCCTTTCCTGGGACAGCAGTATTAGATTCTGATGCACCATTGCACCTTTACTGTATCCCTTGGACCTTCAAATCAACGATGAAACACAGAATTTGCATCGATATTGAATACAAAAGGCAAAATGTCGACTTATTTATAAGAGGAATGACTCTTCTAATAGTTCTTGCTTTGAGCCTTTGCTGGGACAGAAGTATTAGATTCCGATGCATCATTGCAGATTTACTGTATCCCTTGGACCTTCAAATCAACGATGAAACACAGAAATTGCATCGATATTGATTACAAAAGGAAAAAAGTCGACTTATTTACAAGAGGAGTAACTCTTCAAATAGTTCGTGCTATGAGACTTTCCTGGGACAGCAGTAATAGATTCCGTTGCACCATTGCAGGTTTACTGTATCCCTTGGACCTTCAAATCATCGATGAAACACAGAAATTGCATCGATATTGAATACAAAAGGCAAAATGTCGACTTATTTCCTAGAGGAGTAACTCTTCTAATAGTTCGTGCTTTGAGCCATTCCTGGGCAGCAGTATTAAATTCCGATGCACCATTGCAGGATTACTGTATCCCTTGGACCTTCAAATCAACGATGGAACACAGAAATTGCATCGACATTGAATACAAAAGGCAAAATGTCGACTTATTTACAAGAGGAGAAACTCTTCAAATAGTTCGTGCTTTGAGACTTTCTTGGGACAACAGTAATAGATTCCGTTTCACCATTGCAGGTTTACTGTATCCCTTGGACCTTCAAATCAACGATGAAACACAGAAATTGCATCGATATTGAATACAAAAGGCAAAATGTCGACTTATTTATAAGAGGAGTAACTCATCTAATAGTTCGTCCTTTGAGCCTTTCCTGGGACAGCAATATTAGATTCCGATGCATCATTGCAGCATTACTGTATCCCTCGGACCTTTAAATCATCGATGGAACACCGAAATTGCATCGATATTGAATACAAAAGGCAAAATGTCGACTAATTTATATGAGTTGTAACGCTTTCAATAGTTCGTGCTTTGTGCCTTTCCGGGGACAGCAGTATCAGATTGCGATGCACCCTTTCAGGTTTTATGTATCCCTTGGACCTTCAAATCAACGATGAAACACAGAAATTGCATCGATATTGAATACAAAAGGCAAAATGTCGACTTATTTACAAGGGGAGTAACTCTTCTAATAGTTCGTGTTTGAGCCTTTTCTGGGACAGCAGTATTAGATTCCGATGCACCTTTGCAGGATTACTGTATCCCTTGGACCATCCAATTAACAATGAAACACAGATATAGCATCGATACTGAATACAAAAGGCAAAATGTCGACTTATTTACAAGAGGAGTAACTCTTCTAAAAGTTCGTGCTTTTAGCCTTTCGTGGGACAGCAGTATTAGATTCCGATGCACCTTTGCAGGTTTACTGTACCCCTTGGACCTTCAAATCAACGATGAAACACAGAAATTGCATCGATATTGAATACATAAGGGAAAATGTCGACTTATTTACAAGAGGAGTAACTCTTCTAATAGTTCGTGCATCGAGTCTTTCCTGGTACAGCTGTATTAGATTCCGATGCACCATTGCAGGTTTACTGTATCCATTGGACCTTCAAATCAACGATGAAACACAGAAATTGCATCGATATTGAATAAAAAATGCAAAATGTCGACTTATTTATAAGAGGAGTAACTCGTTCAATAGTTCGTGCTTTGTGCGTTTCCTGGGACAGAAGTATCAGATTGGGATGCACCCGTTCAGGTTTACTGTATACCTTGGACCTTCAAATCAACGATGAAACACAGAAATTGCATCGATATTGAATACAAACGGCAAAATGTTGACTTATTTACAAGAGGAGTAACTCTTCTAATAGTTCGTGTTTGAGCCTTTCCTGGGATATCAGTATTAGATTCCGATGCACCATTGCAGGTTTACTGTATCCCTTGGACCATCAAATTAACGATGAAACACAGAAATTGCATCGATATTGAATACAATAGGCAAAATGTCGACTTATTTACAAGAGGAGTAACTCTTCTAGTAGTTCGTGCTTTGAGCCTTTCCTGGGACAGCAGTATTAGATTCTGATGCACCATTGCACCTTTACTGTATCCCTTGGACCTTCAAATCAACGATGAAACACAGAATTTGCATCGATATTGAATACAAAAGGCAAAATGTCGACTTATTTATAAGAGGAATGACTCTTCTAATAGTTCTTGCTTTGAGCCTTTGCTGGGACAGAAGTATTAGATTCCGATGCATCATTGCAGATTTACTGTATCCCTTGGACCTTCAAATCAACGATGAAACACAGAAATTGCATCGATATTGATTACAAAAGGAAAAAAGTCGACTTATTTACAAGAGGAGTAACTCTTCAAATAGTTCGTGCTATGAGACTTTCCTGGGACAGCAGTAATAGATTCCGTTGCACCATTGCAGGTTTACTGTATCCCTTGGACCTTCAAATCATCGATGAAACACAGAAATTGCATCGATATTGAATACAAAAGGCAAAATGTCGACTTATTTATAAGAGGAGTAACTCTTCTAATAGTTCGTGCTTTGAGCCTTTCCTGGGACAGCAGTATTAGATCCCGATGCACCATTGCAGATTTATTGTATCCTTTGGATTTTCAAATCAACGATGAAACACAGAAATTGCATCGATATTGAATAGAAAAGGCAAAATGTCGACTTATTTACAAGAGGAGTAACTCTTCTAGTAGTTCGTGCTTTGAGCCTTTCCTGGGACAGCAGTATTAGATTCTGATGCACCATTGCACCTTTACTGTATCCCTTGGACCTTCAAATCAACGATGAAACACAGAATTTAGATCGATATTGAATACAAAAGGCAAAATGTCGACTTATTTATAAGAGGAATGACTCTTCTAATAGTTCTTGCTTTGAGCCTTTGCTGGGACAGAAGTATTAGATTCCGATGCATCATTGCAGATTTACTGTATCCCTTGGACCTTCAAATCAACGATGAAACACAGAAATTGCATCGATATTGATTACAAAAGGAAAAAAGTCGACTTATTTACAAGAGGAGTAACTCTTCAAATAGTTCGTGCTATGAGACTTTCCTGGGACAGCAGTAATAGATTCCGTTGCACCATTGCAGGTTTACTGTATCCCTTGGACCTTCAAATCATCGATGAAACACAGAAATTGCATCGATATTGAATACAAAAGGCAAAATGTCGACTTATTTCCTAGAGGAGTAACTCTTCTAATAGTTCGTGCTTTGAGCCATTCCTGGGCAGCAGTATTAAATTCCGATGCACCATTGCAGGATTACTGTATCCCTTGGACCTTCAAATCAACGATGGAACACAGAAATTGCATCGACATTGAATACAAAAGGCAAAATGTCGACTTATTTACAAGAGGAGAAACTCTTCAAATAGTTCGTGCTTTGAGACTTTCTTGGGACAACAGTAATAGATTCCGTTTCACCATTGCAGGTTTACTGTATCCCTTGGACCTTCAAATCAACGATGAAACACAGAAATTGCATCGATATTGAATACAAAAGGCAAAATGTCGACTTATTTATAAGAGGAGTAACTCATCTAATAGTTCGTCCTTTGAGCCTTTCCTGGGACAGCAATATTAGATTCCGATGCATCATTGCAGCATTACTGTATCCCTCGGACCTTTAAATCATCGATGGAACACCGAAATTGCATCGATATTGAATACAAAAGGCAAAATGTCGACTAATTTATATGAGTTGTAACGCTTTCAATAGTTCGTGCTTTGTGCCTTTCCGGGGACAGCAGTATCAGATTGCGATGCACCCTTTCAGGTTTTATGTATCCCTTGGACCTTCAAATCAACGATGAAACACAGAAATTGCATCGATATTGAATACAAAAGGCAAAATGTCGACTTATTTACAAGGGGAGTA
Organism: Schistocerca cancellata; assembly: GCF_023864275.1. Lineage (NCBI taxonomy): Eukaryota > Metazoa > Arthropoda > Insecta > Orthoptera > Acrididae > Schistocerca > Schistocerca cancellata. Next base: position 94,713,452 of record NC_064627.1, read on the forward strand.
ACTCTTCTAATAGTTCGTGTTTGAGCCTTTTCTGGGACAGCAGTATTAGATTCCGATGCACCTTTGCAGGATTACTGTATCCCTTGGACCATCCAATTAACAATGAAACACAGATATAGCATCGATACTGAATACAAAAGGCAAAATGTCGACTTATTTACAAGAGGAGTAACTCTTCTAAAAGTTCGTGCTTTTAGCCTTTCGTGGGACAGCAGTATTAGATTCCGATGCACCTTTGCAGGTTTACTGTACCCCTTGGACCTTCAAATCAACGATGAAACACAGAAATTGCATCGATATTGAATACATAAGGGAAAATGTCGACTTATTTACAAGAGGAGTAACTCTTCTAATAGTTCGTGCATCGAGTCTTTCCTGGTACAGCTGTATTAGATTCCGATGCACCATTGCAGGTTTACTGTATCCATTGGACCTTCAAATCAACGATGAAACACAGAAATTGCATCGATATTGAATAAAAAATGCAAAATGTCGACTTATTTATAAGAGGAGTAACTCGTTCAATAGTTCGTGCTTTGTGCGTTTCCTGGGACAGAAGTATCAGATTGGGATGCACCCTTTCAGGTTTACTGTATACCTTGGACCTTCAAATCAACGATGAAACACAGAAATTGCATCGATATTGAATACAAACGGCAAAATGTTGACTTATTTACAAGAGGAGTAACTCTTCTAATAGTTCGTGTTTGAGCCTTTCCTGGGATATCAGTATTAGATTCCGATGCACCATTGCAGGTTTACTGTATCCCTTGGACCATCAAATTAACGATGAAACACAGAAATTGCATCGATATTGAATACAATAGGCAAAATGTCGACTTATTTACAAGAGGAGTAACTCTTCTAGTAGTTCGTGCTTTGAGCCTTTCCTGGGACAGCAGTATTAGATTCTGATGCACCATTGCACCTTTACTGTATCCCTTGGACCTTCAAATCAACGATGAAACACAGAATTTGCATCGATATTGAATACAAAAGGCAAAATGTCGACTTATTTATAAGAGGAATGACTCTTCTAATAGTTCTTGCTTTGAGCCTTTGCTGGGACAGAAGTATTAGATTCCGATGCATCATTGCAGATTTACTGTATCCCTTGGACCTTCAAATCAACGATGAAACACAGAAATTGCATCGATATTGATTACAAAAGGAAAAAAGTCGACTTATTTACAAGAGGAGTAACTCTTCAAATAGTTCGTGCTATGAGACTTTCCTGGGACAGCAGTAATAGATTCCGTTGCACCATTGCAGGTTTACTGTATCCCTTGGACCTTCAAATCATCGATGAAACACAGAAATTGCATCGATATTGAATACAAAAGGCAAAATGTCGACTTATTTATAAGAGGAGTAACTCTTCTAATAGTTCGTGCTTTGAGCCTTTCCTGGGACAGCAGTATTAGATCCCGATGCACCATTGCAGATTTATTGTATCCTTTGGATTTTCAAATCAACGATGAAACACAGAAATTGCATCGATATTGAATAGAAAAGGCAAAATGTCGACTTATTTACAAGAGGAGTAACTCTTCAAATTGTTCGTGCTTTGAACCCTTCCTGGGACAGCAGTATTAGATTCCGATGCACCATTGCAGGTTTACTGTATCCTTGGACCTTCAAATCAACGAAGAAACACAGAAATTGCATCGATATTGAATACAAAAGGCAAAATGTCGACTTATTTATAAGAGGAATAACTCTTCTAATAGTTCGTGCTTTGAGCCTTTCCTGGGACAGAAGTATTAGATTCCGATGCACCATTGCAGATTTACTGTATCCCTTGGACCTTCAAATGAACGATGAAACACAGAAATTGCATCGATATTGATTACAAAATGCAAAATGTCGACTTATTTATAAGAGGAGTAACTCTTCTAATAGTTCGTGCTTTGAGCTTTTCCTGGGACAGCTGTATTAGATTCCGATGCACCATTGCAGGATTACTGTATCCCTCGGACCTTTAAATGAACAATGGAACACAGAAATTGCATCGATATTGAATACATAAGGCAAAATGTCGACTTATTTATATGAGTAGTAACTCTTTCAATAGTTCGTGCTTTGTGCGTTTCCTGGGACAGAAGTATCAGATTGCGATGCACCCTTTCAGGTTTACTGTATCCCTTGGACCTTCAAATCAACGATGAAACACAGAAATTGCATCGATATTGAATACAAAAGGTAAAATGTTGAGTTATTTACAAGAGGAGTAACTCTTCTATTAGTTCGTGTTTGAGCCTTTCCTGGGATATCAGTATTAGATTCCGATGCACCATTGCAGGTTTACTGTATCCCTTGGACCATCAAATTAACGATGAAACACAGAAATTGCATCGATATTGAATACAATAGGCAAAATGTCGACTTTTTTACAAGAGGAGTAACTCTTCTAGTAGTTCGTGCTTTGAGCCTTTCCTGGGACAGCAGTATTAGATTCCGATGCACCATTGCAGGTTTACTGTATCCCTTGTACCATCAAATTAACGATGAAACACAGAAATTGCATCGATATTGAATACAAAAGGCAAAATGTCGACTTATTTACGAGAGGAGTAACTCTTGAAATAGTTCGTGCTTTGAGCCTTCCCTGGGACAGCAGTATTAGATTCCGATGCACAATTGCAGGTTAACTCTACCACTTGGACCTTCAAATCAACGATGAAACACAGAAATTGCAGCGATATTGAATACAAAAGGCAAAATGTCGACTTATTTACAAGAGGAGTAACTCTTCTAATAGTTCGTGCTTTGAGCCTTTCCTGGGACAGCATTATTAGATTCCGATACACCATTGCAGGTTTACTGTATCCCTTGGACCTTCAAATGAACGATTAAACACAGAAATTGCATCGATATAGAATACAAAAGGCAAAATGCCGACTTATTTATAAGAGGAGTAACTCTTCTAATAGTTCGTGTTTTGAGCCTTTCCTGGGACAGCAGTATTAGATTCTGATGCACCATTGCAAGTTTACTGTATCCCTTGGACCTTCAAATCAACGATGAAACACAGAAATTGCATCGATATTGAATACAAAAGGCAAAATGTCGACTTATTTATAAGAGGAATAACTCTTCTAATAGTTCTTGCTTTGAGCCTTTGCTGGGACAGAAGTATTAGATTCCGATGCATCATTGCAGATTTACTGTATCCCTTGGACCTTCAAATCAACGATGAAACACAGAAATTGCATCGATATTGATTACAAAAGGAAAAAAGTCGACTTATTTACAAGAGGAGTAACTCTTCAAATAGTTCGTGCTATGAGACTTTCCTGGGACAGCAGTAATAGATTCCGTTGCACCACTGCAGGTTTACTGTATCCCTTGGACCTTCAAATCAACGATGAAACACAGAAATTGCATCGATATTGAATACAAAAGGCAAAATGTCGACTTATTTATAAGAGGAGTAACTCTTCTAATAGTTCGTGCTTTGAGCCTTTCCTGGGACAGCAGTATTAGATCCCGATGCACCATTGCAGATTTGTTGTATCCTTTGGATCTTCAAATCAACGATGAAACACAGAAATTGCATCGATATTGAATAGAAAAGTCAAAATGTCGACTTATTTACAAGAGAAGTAACTCTTCAAATTGTTCGTGCTTTGAGCGCTTCCTGGGACAGCAGTATTAGATTCCGATGCACCATTGCAGGTTTACTGTATCCTTGGACCTTCAAATCAACGATGAAACACAGAAATTGCATCGATATTCAATACAAAAGGCAAAATGTCGACTTATTTATAAGAGGAATAACTCTTCTAATAGTTCGTGCTTTGAGCCTTTCCTGGGACAGAAGTATTAGATTCCGATGCACCATTGCAGATTTACTGTATCCCTTGGACCTTCAAATGAACGATGAAACACAGAAATTGCATCGATATTGATTACAAAATGCAAAATGTCGACTTATTTATAAGAGGAGTAACTCTTCTAATAGTTCGTGCTTTGAGCTTTTCCTGGGACAGCAGTATTAGATTCCGATGCACCATTGCAGGATTACTGTATCCCTCGGATCTTTAAATGAACAATGGAACACAGAAATTGCATCGATATTGAATACATAAGGCAAAATGTCGACTTATTTATATGAGTAGTAACTCTTTCAATAGTTCGTGCTTTGTGCGTTTCCTGGGACAGAAGTATCAGATTGCGATGCACCCTTTCAGGTTTACTGTATCCCTTGGACCTTCAAATCAACGATGAAACACAGAAATTGCATCGATATTGAATACAAAAGGCAAAATGTTGACTTATTTACAAGAGGAGTAACTCTTCTAATAGTTCGTGTTTGAGCCTTTCCTGGGATATCAGTATTAGATTCCGATGCACCATTGCAGGTTTACTGTATCCCTTGGACCATCAAATTAACGATGAAACACAGAAATTGCATCGATATTGAATACAATAGGCAAAATGTCGACTTATTTACAAGAGGAGTAACTCTTCTAGTAGTTCGTGCTTTGAGCCTTTCCTGGGACAGCAGTATTAGATTCCGATGCACCATTGCAGGTTTACTGTATCCCTTGTACCATCAAATTAACGATGAAACACAGAAATTGCATCGATATTGAATACAAAAGGCAAAATGTCGACTTATTTACGAGAGGAGTAACTCTTGAAATAGTTCGTGCTTTGAGCCTTTCCTGGGACAGCAGTATTAGATTCCGATGCACAATTGCAGGTTAACTGTACCACTTGGACCTTCAAATCAACGATGAAACACAGAAATTGCAGCGATATTGAATGCAAAAGGCAAAATGTCGACTTATTTACAAGAGGAGTAACTCTTCTAATAGTTCGTGCTTTGAGCCTTTCCTGGGACAGCATTATTAGATTCCGATACACCATTGCAGGTTTACTGTATCCCTTGGACCTTCAAATGAACGATTAAACACAGAAATTGCATCGATATAGAATACAAAAGGCAAAATGCCGACATATTTATAAGAGGAGTAACTCTTCTAATAGTTCGTGCTTTGAGCCTTTCCTGGGACAGCAGTATTAGATTCTGATGCACCATTGCACCTTTACTGTATCCCTTGGACCTTCAAATCAACGATGAAACACAGAATTTGCATCGATATTGAATACAAAAGGCAAAATGTCGACTTATTTATAAGAGGAATGACTCTTCTAATAGTTCTTGCTTTGAGCCTTTGCTGGGACAGAAGTATTAGATTCCGATGCATCATTGCAGATTTACTGTATCCCTTGGACCTTCAAATCAACGATGAAACACAGAAATTGCATCGATATTGATTACAAAAGGAAAAAAGTCGACTTATTTACAAGAGGAGTAACTCTTCAAATAGTTCGTGCTATGAGACTTTCCGGGGACAGCAGTAATAGATTCCGTTGCACCATTGCAGGTTTACTGTATCCCTTGGACCTTCAAATCAACGATGAAACACAGAAATTGCATCGATATTGAATACAAAAGGCAAAATGCCGACATATTTATAAGAGGAGTAACTCTTCTAATAGTTCGTGCTTTGAGCCTTTCCTGGGACAGCAGTATTAGATTCTGATGCACCATTGCACCTTTACTGTATCCCTTGGACCTTCAAATCAACGATGAAACACAGAAATTTCATCGATATTGAATACAAAATGCAAAATTTCGACTTATTTATAAGAGGAGTAACTCTTCTAATACTTCGCGTATGAGCCTTTCCTGGGACAGCAGATTTGATTCCGATGCACCATTGCAGGATTACTGTATCCCCCGGGCTTTTAAATCAACGGTGGAACACAGAAATTGCATCGATATTGAATACAAAAGGCAAAATGTCGACTTATTTTAAAGAGTAGTAACTCTTTCAATAGTTCGTGCTTTGTGCCTTTCCTGGGACAGCAGTATCAGATTCCGATGCACCCTTTCAGGTTTACTGTATCCCTTGGACCTTCAAATCAACGATGAAACACAAAAATTGCATCGATATTGAATACAAAATGCAAAATGTCGACTTATTTCCTAGAGGAGTAACTCTTCTAATAGTTCGTGTTTGAGCCTTTCCTGGGACAGCAGTATTAGATTCCGATGCACCATTGCAGGTTTACTGTATCCATTGGACCTTCAAATCAACGATGAAACACAGAAATTGCATCGATATTGAATACAAAATGCAAAATGTCGACTTATTTACAAGAGGAGTAACTCTTCTAATAGTTCGTGCTTTGAGCCATTCCTGGGCAGCAGTATTAAATTCCGATGCACCATTGCAGGATTACTGTATCCCTTGGACCTTCAAATCAACGATGGAACACAGAAATTGCATCGACATTGAATACAAAAGGCAAAATGTCGACTTATTTACAAGAGGAGAAACTCTTCAAATAGTTCGTGCTTTGAGCCTTTCCTGGGACAGCAATATTAGATTCCGATGCATCATTGCAGCATTACTGTATCCCTCGGACCTTTAAATCATCGATGGAACACCGAAATTGCATCGATATTGAATACAAAAGGCAAAATGTCGACTAATTTATATGAGTTGTAACTCTTTCAATAGTTCGTGCTTTGTGCCTTTCCTGGGACAGCAGTATCAGATTGCGATGCACCCTTTCAGGTTTTATGTATCCCTTGGACCTTCAAATCAACGATGAAACACAGAAATTGCATCGATATTGAATACAAAAGGCAAAATGTCGACTTATTTACAAGGGGAGTAACTCTTCTAATAGTTCGTGTTTGAGCCTTTTCTGGGACAGCAGTATTAGATTCCGATGCACCTTTGCAGGATTACTGTATCCCTTGGACCATCCAATTAACAATGAAACACAGATATAGCATCGATACTGAATACAAAAGGCAAAATGTCGACTTATTTACAAGAGGAGTAACTCTTCTAAAAGTTCGTGCTTTTAGCCTTTCGTGGGACAGCAGTATTAGATTCCGATGCACCTTTGCAGGTTTACTGTACCCCTTGGACCTTCAAATCAACGATGAAACACAGAAATTGCATCGATATTGAATACATAAGGGAAAATGTCGACTTATTTACAAGAGGAGTAACTCTTCTAATAGTTCGTGCATCGAGTCTTTCCTGGTACAGCTGTATTAGATTCCGATGCACCATTGCAGGTTTACTGTATCCATTGGACCTTCAAATCAACGATGAAACACAGAAATTGCATCGATATTGAATAAAAAATGCAAAATGTCGACTTATTTATAAGAGGAGTAACTCGTTCAATAGTTCGTGCTTTGTGCGTTTCCTGGGACAGAAGTATCAGATTGGGATGCACCCTTTCAGGTTTACTGTATACCTTGGACCTTCAAATCAACGATGAAACACAGAAATTGCATCGATATTGAATACAAACGGCAAAATGTTGACTTATTTACAAGAGGAGTAACTCTTCTAATAGTTCGTGTTTGAGCCTTTCCTGGGATATCAGTATTAGATTCCGATGCACCATTGCAGGTTTACTGTATCCCTTGGACCATCAAATTAACGATGAAACACAGAAATTGCATCGATATTGAATACAATAGGCAAAATGTCGACTTATTTACAAGAGGAGTAACTCTTCTAGTAGTTCGTGCTTTGAGCCTTTCCTGGGACAGCAGTATTAGATTCTGATGCACCATTGCACCTTTACTGTATCCCTTGGACCTTCAAATCAACGATGAAACACAGAATTTGCATCGATATTGAATACAAAAGGCAAAATGTCGACTTATTTATAAGAGGAATGACACTTCTAATAGTTCTTGCTTTGAGCCTTTGCTGGGACAGAAGTATTAGATTCCGATGCATCATTGCAGATTTACTGTATCCCTTGGACCTTCAAATCAACGATGAAACACAGAAATTGCATCGATATTGATTACAAAAGGAAAAAAGTCGACTTATTTACAAGAGGAGTAACTCTTCAAATAGTTCGTGCTATGAGACTTTCCTGGGACAGCAGTAATAGATTCCGTTGCACCATTGCAGGTTTACTGTATCCCTTGGACCTTCAAATCATCGATGAAACACAGAAATTGCATCGATATTGAATACAAAAGGCAAAATGTCGACTTATTTATAAGAGGAGTAACTCTTCTAATAGTTCGTGCTTTGAGCCTTTCCTGGGACAGCAGTATTAGATCCCGATGCACCATTGCAGATTTATTGGATCCTTTGGACCTTCAAATCAACGATGAAACACAGAATTTGCATCGATATTGAATACAAAAGGCAAAATGTCGACTTATTTATAAGAGGAATGACTCTTCTAATAGTTCTTGCTTTGAGCCTTTGCTGGGACAGAAGTATTAGATTCCGATGCATCATTGCAGATTTACTGTATCCCTTGGACCTTCAAATCAACGATGAAACACAGAAATTGCATCGATATTGATTACAAAAGGAAAAAAGTCGACTTATTTACAAGAGGAGTAACTCTTCAAATAGTTCGTGCTATGAGACTTTCCTGGGACAGCAGTAATAGATTCCGTTGCACCATTGCAGGTTTACTGTATCCCTTGGACCTTCAAATGAACGATGAAACACAGAAATTGCATCGATATTGAATACAAAAGGCAAAATGTCGACTTATTTACGAGAGGAGTAACTCTTGAAATAGTTCGTGCTTTGAGCCTTCCCTGGGACAGCAGTATTAGATTCCGATGCACAATTGCAGGTTAACTCTACCACTTGGACCTTCAAATCAACGATGAAACACAGAAATTGCAGCGATATTGAATACAAAAGGCAAAATGTCGACTTATTTACAAGAGGAGTAACTCTTCTAATAGTTCGTGCTTTGAGCCTTTCCTGGGACAGCATTATTAGATTCCGATACACCATTGCAGGTTTACTGTATCCCTTGGACCTTCAAATGAACGATTAAACACAGAAATTGCATCGATATAGAATACAAAAGGCAAAATGCCGACTTATTTATAAGAGGAGTAACTCTTCTAATAGTTCGTGTTTTGAGCCTTTCCTGGGACAGCAGTATTAGATTCTGATGCACCATTGCAAGTTTACTGTATCCCTTGGACCTTCAAATCAACGATGAAACACAGAAATTGCATCGATATTGAATACAAAAGGCAAAATGTCGACTTATTTATAAGAGGAATAACTCTTCTAATAGTTCTTGCTTTGAGCCTTTGCTGGGACAGAAGTATTAGATTCCGATGCATCATTGCAGATTTACTGTATCCCTTGGACCTTCAAATCAACGATGAAACACAGAAATTGCATCGATATTGATTACAAAAGGAAAAAAGTCGACTTATTTACAAGAGGAGTAACTCTTCAAATAGTTCGTGCTATGAGACTTTCCTGGGACAGCAGTAATAGATTCCGTTGCACCATTGCAGGTTTACTGTATCCCTTGGACCTTCAAATCAACGATGAAACACAGAAATTGCATCGATATTGAATACAAAAGGCAAAATGTCGACTTATTTATAAGAGGAGTAACTCTTCTAATAGTTCGTGCTTTGAGCCTTTCCTGGGACAGCAGTATTAGATCCCGATGCACCATTGCAGATTTATTGTATCCTTTGGATCTTCAAATCAACGATGAAACACAGAAATTGCATCGATATTGAATAGAAAAGGCAAAATGTCGACTTATTTACAAGAGGAGTAACTCTTCAAATTGTTCGTGCTTTGAGCGCTTCCTGGGACAGCAGTATTAGATTCCGATGCACCATTGCAGGTTTACTGTATCCTTGGACCTTCAAATCAACGATGAAACACAGAAATTGCATCGATATTCAATACAAAAGGCAAAATGTCGACTTATTTATAAGAGGAATAACTCTTCTAATAGTTCGTGTTTTGAGCCTTTCCTGGGACAGAAGTAATAGATTCCGATGCACCATTGCAGATTTACTGTATCCCTTGGACCTTCAAATGAACGATGAAACACAGAAATTGCATCGATATTGATTACAAAATGCAAAATGTCGACTTATTTATAAGAGGAGTAACTCTTCTAATAGTTCGTGCTTTGAGCTTTTCCTGGGACAGCAGTATTAGATTCCGATGCACCATTGCAGGATTACTGTATCCCTCGGACCTTTAAATGAACAATGGAACACAGAAATTGCATCGATATTGAATACATAAGGCAAAATGTCGACTTATTTATATGAGTAGTAACTCTTTCAATAGTTCGTGCTTTGTGCGTTTCCTGGGACAGAAGTATCAGATTGGGATGCACCCTTTCAGGTTTACTGTATACCTTGGACCTTCAAATCAACGATGAAACACAGAAATTGCATCGATATTGAATACAAACGGCAAAATGTTGACTTATTTACAAGAGGAGTAACTCTTCTAATAGTTCGTGTTTGAGCCTTTCCTGGGATATCAGTATTAGATTCCGATGCACCATTGCAGGTTTACTGTATCCCTTGGACCATCAAATTAACGATGAAACACAGAAATTGCATCGATATTGAATACAATAGGCAAAATGTCGACTTATTTACAAGAGGAGTAACTCTTCTAGTAGTTCGTGCTTTGAGCCTTTCCTGGGACAGCAGTATTAGATTCTGATGCACCATTGCACCTTTACTGTATCCCTTGGACCTTCAAATCAACGATGAAACACAGAATTTGCATCGATATTGAATACAAAAGGCAAAATGTCGACTTATTTATAAGAGGAATGACTCTTCTAATAGTTCTTGCTTTGAGCCTTTGCTGGGACAGAAGTATTAGATTCCGATGCATCATTGCAGATTTACTGTATCCCTTGGACCTTCAAATCAACGATGAAACACAGAAATTGCATCGATATTGATTACAAAAGGAAAAAAGTCGACTTATTTACAAGAGGAGTAACTCTTCAAATAGTTCGTGCTATGAGACTTTCCTGGGACAGCAGTAATAGATTCCGTTGCACCATTGCAGGTTTACTGTATCCCTTGGACCTTCAAATCATCGATGAAACACAGAAATTGCATCGATATTGAATACAAAAGGCAAAATGTCGACTTATTTATAAGAGGAGTAACTCTTCTAATAGTTCGTGCTTTGAGCCTTTCCTGGGACAGCAGTATTAGATCCCGATGCACCATTGCAGATTTATTGTATCCTTTGGACCTTCAAATCAACGATGAAACACAGAATTTGCATCGATATTGAATACAAAAGGCAAAATGTCGACTTATTTATAAGAGGAATGACTCTTCTAATAGTTCTTGCTTTGAGCCTTTGCTGGGACAGAAGTATTAGATTCCGATGCATCATTGCAGATTTACTGTATCCCTTGGACCTTCAAATCAACGATGAAACACAGAAATTGCATCGATATTGATTACAAAAGGAAAAAAGTCGACTTATTTACAAGAGGAGTAACTCTTCAAATAGTTCGTGCTATGAGACTTTCCTGGGACAGCAGTAATAGATTCCGTTGCACCATTGCAGGTTTACTGTATCCCTTGGACCTTCAAATGAACGATGAAACACAGAAATTGCATCGATATTGAATACAAAAGGCAAAATGTCGACTTATTTACGAGAGGAGTAACTCTTGAAATAGTTCGTGCTTTGAGCCTTCCCTGGGACAGCAGTATTAGATTCCGATGCACAATTGCAGGTTAACTCTACCACTTGGACCTTCAAATCAACGATGAAACACAGAAATTGCAGCGATATTGAACACAAAAGGCAAAATGTCGACTTATTTACAAGAGGAGTAACTCTTCTAATAGTTCGTGCTTTGAGCCTTTCCTGGGACAGCATTATTAGATTCCGATACACCATTGCAGGTTTACTGTATCCCTTGGACCTTCAAATGAACGATTAAACACAGAAATTGCATCGATATAGAATACAAAAGGCAAAATGCCGACTTATTTATAAGAGGAGTAACTCTTCTAATAGTTCGTGTTTTGAGCCTTTCCTGGGACAGCAGTATTAGATTCTGATGCACCATTGCAAGTTTACTGTATCCCTTGGACCTTCAAATCAACGATGAAACACAGAAATTGCATCGATATTGAATACAAAAGGCAAAATGTCGACTTATTTATAAGAGGGATAACTCTTCTAATAGTTCTTGCTTTGAGCCTTTGCTGGGACAGAAGTATTAGATTCCGATGCATCATTGCAGATTTACTGTATCCCTTGGACCTTCAAATCAACGATGAAACACAGAAATTGCATCGATATTGATTACAAAAGGAAAAAAGTCGACTTATTTACAAGAGGAGTAACTCTTCAAATAGTTCGTGCTATGAGACTTTCCTGGGACAGCAGTAATAGATTCCGTTGCACCATTGCAGGTTTACTGTATCCCTTGGACCTTCAAATCAACGATGAAACACAGAAATTGCATCGATATTGAATACAAAAGGCAAAATGTCGACTTATTTATAAGAGGAGTAACTCTTCTAATAGTTCGTGCTTTGAGCCTTTCCTGGGACAGCAGTATTAGATCCCGATGCACCATTGCAGATTTATTGTATCCTTTGGATCTTCAAATCAACGATGAAACACAGAAATTGCATCGATATTGAATAGAAAAGGCAAAATGTCGACTTATTTACAAGAGGAGTAACTCTTCAAATTGTTCGTGCTTTGAGCGCTTCCTGGGACAGCAGTATTAGATTCCGATGCACCATTGCAGGTTTACTGTATCCTTGGACCTTCAAATCAACGATGAAACACAGAAATTGCATCGATATTCAATACAAAAGGCAAAATGTCGACTTATTTATAAGAGGAATAACTCTTCTAATAGTTCGTGCTTTGAGCCTTTCCTGGGACAGAAGTATTAGATTCCGATGCACCATTGCAGATTTACTGTATCCCTTGGACCTTCAAATGAACGATGAAACACAGAAATTGCATCGATATTGATTACAAAATGCAAAATGTCGACTTATTTATAAGAGGAGTAACTCTTCTAATAGTTCGTGCTTTGAGCTTTTCCTGGGACAGCAGTATTAGATTCCGATGCACCATTGCAGGATTACTGTATCCCTCGGACCTTTAAATGAACAATGGAACACAGAAATTGCATCGATATTGAATACATAAGGCAAAATGTCGACTTATTTATATGAGTAGTAACTCTTTCAATAGTTCGTGCTTTGTGCGTTTCCTGGGACAGAAGTATCAGATTGCGATGCACCCTTTCAGGTTTACTGTATCCCTTGGACCTTCAAATCAACGATGAAACACAGAAATTGCATCGATATTGAATACAAAAGGCAAAATGTTGACTTATTTACAAGAGGAGTAACTCTTCTAATAGTTCGTGTTTGAGCCTTTCCTGGGATATCAGTATTAGATTCCGATGCACCATTGCAGGTTTACTGTATCCCTTGGACCATCAAATTAACGATGAAACACAGAAATTGCATCGATATTGAATACAATAGGCAAAATGTCGACTTATTTACAAGAGGAGTAACTCTTCTAGTAGTTCGTGCTTTGAGCCTTTCCTGGGACAGCAGTATTAGATTCCGATGCACCATTGCAGGTTTACTGTATCCCTTGTACCATCAAATTAACGATGAAACACAGAAATTGCATCGATATTGAATACAAAAGGCAAAATGTCGACTTATTTACGAGAGGAGTAACTCTTGAAATAGTTCGTGCTTTGAGCCTTTCCTGGGACAGCAGTATTAGATTCCGATGCACCATTGCAGGTTTACTGTATCCTTGGACCTTCAAATCAACGATGAAACACAGAAATTGCATCGATATTGAATACAAAAGGCAAAATGTCGACTTATTTATAAGAGGAATAACTCTTCTAATAGTTCGTGTTTGAGCCTTTCCTGGGATATCAGTATTAGATTCCGATGCACCATTGCAGGTTTACTGTATCCCTTGGACCATCAAATTAACGATGAAACACAGAAATTGCATCGATATTGAATACAATAGGCAAAATGTCGACTTATTTACAAGAGGAGTAACTCTTCTAGTAGTTCGTGCTTTGAGCCTTTCCTGGGACAGCATTATTAGATTCCGATACACCATTGCAGGTTTACTGTATCCCTTGGACCTTCAAATGAACGATTAAACACAGAAATTGCATCGATATAGAATACAAAAGGCAAAATGCCGACATATTTATAAGAGGAGTAACTCTTCTAATAGTTCGTGCTTTGAGCCTTTCCTGGGACAGCAGTATTAGATTCTGATGCACCATTGCACCTTTACTGTATCCCTTGGACCTTCAAATCAACGATGAAACACAGAATTTGCATCGATATTGAATACAAAAGGCAAAATGTCGACTTATTTATAAGAGGAATGACTCTTCTAATAGTTCTTGCTTTGAGCCTTTGCTGGGACAGAAGTATTAGATTCCGATGCATCATTGCAGATTTACTGTATCCCTTGGACCTTCAAATCAACGATGAAACACAGAAATTGCATCGATATTGATTACAAAAGGAAAAAAGTCGACTTATTTACAAGAGGAGTAACTCTTCAAATAGTTCGTGCTATGAGACTTTCCTGGGACAGCAGTAATAGATTCCGTTGCACCATTGCAGGTTTACTGTATCCCTTGGACCTTCAAATCAACGATGAAACACAGAAATTGCATCGATATTGAATACAAAAGGCAAAATGCCGACATATTTATAAGAGGAGTAACTCTTCTAATAGTTCGTGCTTTGAGCCTTTCCTGGGACAGCAGTATTAGATTCTGATGCACCATTGCACCTTTACTGTATCCCTTGGACCTTCAAATCAACGATGAAACACAGAAATTGCATCGATATTGAATACAAAATGCAAAATTTCGACTTATTTATAAGAGGAGTAACTCTACTAATACTTCGTGTATGAGCCTTTCCTGGGACAGCAGATTTGATTCCGATGCACCATTGCAGGATTACTGTATCCCCCGGGCTTTTAAATCAACGGTGGAACACAGAAATTGCATCGATATTGAATACAAAAGGCAAAATGTCGACTTATTTTAAAGAGTAGTAACTCTTTCAATAGTTCGTGCTTTGTGCCTTTCCTGGGACAGCAGTATCAGATTCCGATGCACCCTTTCAGGTTTACTGTATCCCTTGGACCTTCAAATCAACGATGAAACACAAAAATTGCATCGATATTGAATACAAAAGGCAAAATGTCGACTTATTTCCTAGAGGAGTAACTCTTCTAATAGTTCGTGTTTGAGCCTTTCCTGGGACAGCAGTATTAGATTCCGATGCACCATTGCAGGTTTACTGTATCCATTGGACCTTCAAATCAACGATGAAACACAGAAATTGCATCGATATTGAATACAAAATGCAAAATGTCGACTTATTTACAAGAGGAGTAACTCTTCTAATAGTTCGTGCTTTGAGCCATTCCTGGGCAGCAGTATTAAATTCCGATGCACCATTGCAGGATTACTGTATCCCTTGGACCTTCAAATCAACGATGGAACACAGAAATTGCATCGACATTGAATACAAAAGGCAAAATGTCGACTTATTTACAAGAGGAGAAACTCTTCAAATAGTTCGTGCTTTGAGACTTTCTTGGGACAACAGTAATAGATTCCGTTTCACCATTGCAGGTTTACTGTATCCCTTGGACCTTCAAATCAACGATGAAACACAGAAATTGCATCGATATTGAATACAAAAGGCAAAATGTCGACTTATTTATAAGAGGAGTAACTCATCTAATAGTTCGTCCTTTGAGCCTTTCCTGGGACAGCAATATTAGATTCCGATGCATCATTGCAGCATTACTGTATCCCTCGGACCTTTAAATCATCGATGGAACACCGAAATTGCATCGATATTGAATACAAAAGGCAAAATGTCGACTAATTTATATGAGTTGTAACTCTTTCAATAGTTCGTGCTTTGTGCCTTTCCTGGGACAGCAGTATCAGATTGCGATGCACCCTTTCAGGTTTTATGTATCCCTTGGACCTTCAAATCAACGATGAAACACAGAAATTGCATCGATATTGAATACAAAAGGCAAAATGTCGACTTATTTACAAGGGGAGTAACTCTTCTAATAGTTCGTGTTTGAGCCTTTTCTGGGACAGCAGTATTAGATTCCGATGCACCTTTGCAGGATTACTGTATCCCTTGGACCATCCAATTAACAATGAAAGACAGATATAGCATCGATACTGAATACAAAAGGCAAAATGTCGACTTATTTACAAGAGGAGTAACTCTTCTAAAAGTTCGTGCTTTTAGCCTTTCGTGGGACAGCAGTATTAGATTCCGATGCACCTTTGCAGGTTTACTGTACCCCTTGGACCTTCAAATCAACGATGAAACATAGAAATTGCATCGATATTGAATACATAAGGGAAAATGTCGACTTATTTACAAGAGGAGTAACTCTTCTTATAGTTCGTGCATCGAGTCTTTCCTGGTACAGCTGTATTAGATTCCGATGCACCATTGCAGGTTTACTGTATCCATTGGACCTTCAAATCAACGATGAAACACAGAAATTGCATCGATATTGAATAAAAAATGCAAAATGTCGACTTATTTATAAGAGGAGTAACTCGTTCAATAGTTCGTGCTTTGTGCGTTTCCTGGGACAGAAGTATCAGATTGGGATGCACCCTTTCAGGTTTACTGTATACCTTGGACCTTCAAATCAACGATGAAACACAGAAATTGCATCGATATTGAATACAAACGGCAAAATGTTGACTTATTTACAAGAGGAGTAACTCTTCTAATAGTTCGTGTTTGAGCCTTTCCTGGGATATCAGTATTAGATTCCGATGCACCATTGCAGGTTTACTGTATCCCTTGGACCATCAAATTAACGATGAAACACAGAAATTGCATCGATATTGAATACAATAGGCAAAATGTCGACTTATTTACAAGAGGAGTAACTCTTCTAGTAGTTCGTGCTTTGAGCCTTTCCTGGCACAGCAGTATTAGATTCTGATGCACCATTGCACCTTTACTGTATCCCTTGGACCTTCAAATCAACGATGAAACACAGAATTTGCATCGATATTGAATACAAAAGGCAAAATGTCGACTTATTTATAAGAGGAATGACTCTTCTAATAGTTCTTGCTTTGAGCCTTTGCTGGGACAGAAGTATTAGATTCCGATGCATCATTGCAGATTTACTGTATCCCTTGGACCTTCAAATCAACGATGAAACACAGAAATTGCATCGATATTGATTACAAAAGGAAAAAAGTCGACTTATTTACAAGAGGAGTAACTCTTCAAATAGTTCGTGCTATGAGACTTTCCTGGGACAGCAGTAATAGATTCCGTTGCACCATTGCAGGTTTACTGTATCCCTTGGACCTTCAAATCATCGATGAAACACAGAAATTGCATCGATATTGAATACAAAAGGCAAAATGTCGACTTATTTATAAGAGGAGTAACTCTTCTAATAGTTCGTGCTTTGAGCCTTTCCTGGGACAGCAGTATTAGATCCCGATGCACCATTGCAGATTTATTGTATCCTTTGGATTTTCAAATCAACGATGAAACACAGAAATTGCATCGATATTGAATAGAAAAGGCAAAATGTCGACTTATTTACAAGAGGAGTAACTCTTCAAATTGTTCGTGCTTTGAACCCTTCCTGGGACAGCAGTATTAGATTCCGATGCACCATTGCAGGTTTACTGTATCCTTGGACCTTCAAATCAACGAAGAAACACAGAAATTGCATCGATATTGAATACAAAAGGCAAAATGTCGACTTATTTATAAGAGGAATAACTCTTCTAATAGTTCGTGCTTTGAGCCTTTCCTGGGACAGAAGTATTAGATTCCGATGCACCATTGCAGATTTACTGTATCCCTTGGACCTTCAAATGAACGATGAAACACAGAAATTGCATCGATATTGATTACAAAATGCAAAATGTCGACTTATTTATAAGAGGAGTAACTCTTCTAATAGTTCGTGCTTTGAGCTTTTCCTGGGACAGCAGTATTAGATTCCGATGCACCATTGCAGGATTACTGTATCCCTCGGACCTTTAAATGAACAATGGAACACAGAAATTGCATCGATATTGAATACATAAGGCAAAATGTCGACTTATTTATATGAGTAGTAACTCTTTCAATAGTTCGTGCTTTGTGCGTTTCCTGGGACAGAAGTATCAGATTGCGATGCACCCTTTCAGGTTTACTGTATCCCTTGGACCTTCAAATCAACGATGAATCACAGAAATTGCATCGATATTGAATACAAAAGGCAAAATGTTGAGTTATTTACAAGAGGAGTAACTCTTCTATTAGTTCGTGTTTGAGCCTTTCCTGGGATATCAGTATTAGATTCCGATGCACCATTGCAGGTTTACTGTATCCCTTGGACCATCAAATTAACGATGAAACACAGAAATTGCATCGATATTGAATACAATAGGCAAAATGTCGACTTTTTTACAAGAGGAGTAACTCTTCTAGTAGTTCGTGCTTTGAGCCTTTCCTGGGACAGCAGTATTAGATTCCGATGCACCATTGCAGGTTTACTGTATCCCTTGTACCATCAAATTAACGATGAAACACAGAAATTACATCGATATTGAATACAAAAGGCAAAATGTCGACTTATTTACGAGAGGAGTAACTCTTGAAATAGTTCGTGCTTTGAGCCTTCCCTGGGACAGCAGTATTAGATTCCGATGCACAATTGCAGGTTAACTCTACCACTTGGACCTTCAAATCAACGATGAAACACAGAAATTGCAGCGATATTGAATACAAAAGGCAAAATGTCGACTTATTTACAAGAGGAGTAACTCTTCTAATAGTTCGTGCTTTGAGCCTTTCCTGGGACAGCATTATTAGATTCCGATACACCATTGCAGGTTTACTGTATCCCTTGGACCTTCAAATGAACGATTAAACACAGAAATTGCATCGATATAGAATACAAAAGGCAAAATGCCGACTTATTTATAAGAGGAGTAACTCTTCTAATAGTTCGTGTTTTGAGCCTTTCCTGGGACAGCAGTATTAGATTCTGATGCACCATTGCAAGTTTACTGTATCCCTTGGACCTTCAAATCAACGATGAAACACAGAAATTGCATCGATATTGAATACAAAAGGCAAAATGTCGACTTATTTATAAGAGGAATAACTCTTCTAATAGTTCTTGCTTTGAGCCTTTGCTGGGACAGAAGTATTAGATTCCGATGCATCATTGCAGATTTACTGTATCCCTTGGACCTTCAAATCAACGATGAAACACAGAAATTGCATCGATATTGATTACAAAAGGAAAAAAGTCGACTTATTTACAAGAGGAGTAACTCTTCAAATAGTTCGTGCTATGAGACTTTCCTGGGACAGCAGTAATAGATTCCGTTGCACCATTGCAGGTTTACTGTATCCCTTGGACCTTCAAATCAACGATGAAACACAGAAATTGCATCGATATTGAATACAAAAGGCAAAATGTCGACTTATTTATAAGAGGAGTAACTCTTCTAATAGTTCGTGCTTTGAGCCTTTCCTGGGACAGCAGTATTAGATCCCGATGCACCATTGCAGATTTATTGTATCCTTTGGATCTTCAAATCAACGATGAAACACAGAAATTGCATCGATATTGAATAGAAAAGGCAAAATGTCGACTTATTTACAAGAGGAGTAACTCTTCAAATTGTTCGTGCTTTGAGCGCTTCCTGGGACAGCAGTATTAGATTCCGATGCACCATTGCAGGTTTACTGTATCCTTGGACCTTCAAATCAACGATGAAACACAGAAATTGCATCGATATTGAATACAAAAGGCAAAATGTCGACTTATTTATAAGAGGAATAACTCTTCTAATAGTTCGTGCTTTGAGCCTTTCCTGGGACAGAAGTATTAGATTCCGATGCACCATTGCAGATTTACTGTAACCCTTGGACCTTCAAATGAACGATGAAACACAGAAATTGCATCGATATTGATTACAAAATGCAAAATGTCGACTTATTTATAAGAGGAGTAACTCTTCTAATAGTTCGTGCTTTGAGCTTTTCCTGGGACAGCAGTATTAGATTCCGATGCACCATTGCAGGATTACTGTATCCCTCGGACCTTTAAATGAACAATGGAACACAGAAATTGCATCGATATTGAATACATAAGGCAAAATGTCGACTTATTTATATGAGTAGTAACTCTTTCAATAGTTCGTGCTTTGTGCGTTTCCTGGGACAGAAGTATCAGATTGCGATGCACCCTTTCAGGTTTACTGTATCCCTTGGACCTTCAAATCAACGATGAAACACAGAAATTGCATCGATATTGAATACAATAGGCAAAATGTCGACTTATTTACAAGAGGAGTAACTCTTCTAGTAGTTCGTGCTTTGAGCCTTTCCTGGGACAGCAGTATTAGATTCCGATGCACCATTGCAGGTTTACTGTATCCCTTGTACCATCAAATTAACGATGAAACACAGAAATTGCATCGATATTGAATACAAAAGGCAAAATGTCGACTTATTTACGAGAGGAGTAACTCTTGAAATAGTTCGTGCTTTGAGCCTTTCCTGGGACAGCAGTATTAGATTCCGATGCACAATTGCAGGTTAACTGTACCACTTGGACCTTCAAATCAACGATGAAACACAGAAATTGCAGCGATATTGAATGCAAAAGGCAAAATGTCGACTTATTTACAAGAGGAGTAACTCTTCTAATAGTTCGTGCTTTGAGCCTTTCCTGGGACAGCATTATTAGATTCCGATACACCATTGCAGGTTTACTGTATCCCTTGGACCTTCAAATGAACGATTAAACACAGAAATTGCATCGATATAGAATACAAAAGGCAAAATGCCGACATATTTATAAGAGGAGTAACTCTTCTAATAGTTCGTGCTTTGATCCTTTCCTGGGACAGCAGTATTAGATTCTGATGCACCATTGCACCTTTACTGTATCCCTTGGACCTTCAAATCAACGATGAAACACAGAATTTGCATCGATATTGAATACAAAAGGCAAAATGTTGACTTATTTATAAGAGGAATGACTCTTCTAATAGTTCTTGCTTTGAGCCTTTGCTGGGACAGAAGTATTAGATTCCGATGCATCATTGCAGATTTACTGTATCCCTTGGACCTTCAAATCAACGATGAAACACAGAAATTGCATCGATATTGATTACAAAAGGAAAAAAGTCGACTTATTTACAAGAGGAGTAACTCTTCAAATAGATCGTGCTATGAGACTTTCCTGGGACAGCAGTAATAGATTCCGTTGCACCATTGCAGGTTTACTGTATCCCTTGGACCTTCAAATCAACGATGAAACACAGAAATTGCATCGATATTGAATACAAAAGGCAAAATGCCGACATATTTATAAGAGGAGTAACTCTTCTAATAGTTCGTGCTTTGAGCCTTTCCTGGGACAGCAGTATTAGATTCTGATGCACCATTGCATCTTTACTGTATCCCTTGGACCTTCAAATCAACGATGAAACACAGAAATTGCATCGATATTGAATATAAAATGCAAAATTTCGACTTATTTATAAGAGGAGTAACTCTTCTAATACTTCGTGTATGAGCCTTTCCTGGGACAGCAGATTTGATTCCGATGCACCATTGCAGGATTACTGTATCCCCCGGGCTTTTAAATCAACGGTGGAACACAGAAATTGCATCGATATTGAATACAAAAGGCAAAATGTCGACTTATTTTAAAGAGTAGTAACTCTTTCAATAGTTCGTGCTTTGTGCCTTTCCTGGGACAGCAGTATCAGATTCCGATGCACCCTTTCAGGTTTACTGTATCCCTTGGACCTTCAAATCAACGATGAAACACAAAAATTGCATCGATATTGAATACAAAAGGCAAAATGTCGACTTATTTCCTAGAGGAGTAACTCTTCTAATAGTTCGTGTTTGAGCCTTTCCTGGGACAGCAGTATTAGATTCCGATGCACCATTGCAGGTTTACTGTATCCATTGGACCTTCAAATCAACGATGAAACACAGAAATTGCATCGATATTGAATACAAAATGCAAAATGTCGACTTATTTACAAGAGGAGTAACTCTTCTAATAGTTCGTGCTTTGAGCCATTCCTGGGCAGCAGTATTAAATTCCGATGCACCATTGCAGGATTACTGTATCCCTTGGACCTTCAAATCAACGATGGAACACAGAAATTGCATCGACATTGAATACAAAAGGCAAAATGTCGACTTATTTACAAGAGGTGAAACTCTTCAAATAGTTCGTGCTTTGAGACTTTCTTGGGACAACAGTAATAGATTCCGTTTCACCATTGCAGGTTTACTGTATCCCTTGGACCTTCAAATCAACGATGAAACACAGAAATTGCATCGATATTGAATACAAAAGGCAAAATGTCGACTTATTTATAAGAGGAGTAACTCATCTAATAGTTCGTCCTTTGAGCCTTTCCTGGGACAGCAATATTAGATTCCGATGCATCATTGCAGCATTACTGTATCCCTCGGACCTTTAAATCATCGATGGAACACCGAAATTGCATCGATATTGAATACAAAAGGCAAAATGTCGACTAATTTATATGAGTTGTAACTCTTTCAATAGTTCGTGCTTTGTGCCTTTCCTGGGACAGCAGTATCAGATTGCGATGCACCCTTTCAGGTTTTATGTATCCCTTGGACCTTCAAATCAACGATG
Organism: Schistocerca cancellata; assembly: GCF_023864275.1. Lineage (NCBI taxonomy): Eukaryota > Metazoa > Arthropoda > Insecta > Orthoptera > Acrididae > Schistocerca > Schistocerca cancellata. Next base: position 94,736,059 of record NC_064627.1, read on the forward strand.
AAACACAGAAATTGCATCGATATTGAATACAAAAGGCAAAATGTCGACTTATTTACAAGGGGAGTAACTCTTCTAATAGTTCGTGTTTGAGCCTTTCCTGGGACAGCAGTATTAGATTCCGATGCACCTTTGCAGGATTACTGTATCCCGTGGACCATCCAATTAACAATGAAACACAGATATAGCATCGATACTGAATACAAAAGGCAAAATGTCGACTTATTTACAAGAGGAGTAACTCTTCTAAAAGTTCGTGCTTTTAGCCTTTCGTGGGACAGCAGTATTAGATTCCGATGCACCTTTGCAGGTTTACTGTACCCCTTGGACCTTCAAATCAACGATGAAACACAGAAATTGCATCGATATTGAATACATAAGGGAAAATGTCGACTTATTTACAAGAGGAGTAACTCTTCTAATAGTTCGTGCATCGAGTCTTTCCTGGTACAGCTGTATTAGATTCCGATGCACCATTGCAGGTTTACTGTATCCATTGGACCTTCAAATCAACGATGAAACACAGAAATTGCATCGATATTGAATAAAAAATGCAAAATGTCGACTTATTTATAAGAGGAGTAACTCGTTCAATAGTTCGTGCTTTGTGCGTTTCCTGGGACAGAAGTATCAGATTGGGATGCACCCTTTCAGGTTTACTGTATACCTTGGACCTTCAAATCAACGATGAAACACAGAAATTGCATCGATATTGAATACAAACGGCAAAATGTTGACTTATTTACAAGAGGAGTAACTCTTCTAATAGTTCGTGTTTGAGCCTTTCCTGGGATATCAGTATTAGATTCCGATGCACCATTGCAGGTTTACTGTATCCCTTGGACCATCAAATTAACGATGAAACACAGAAATTGCATCGATATTGAATACAATAGGCAAAATGTCGACTTATTTACAAAAGGAGTAACTCTTCTAGTAGTTCGTGCTTTGAGCCTTTCCTGGGACAGCAGTATTAGATTCTGATGCACCATTGCACCTTTACTGTATCCCTTGGACCTTCAAATCAACGATGAAACACAGAATTTGCATCGATATTGAATACAAAAGGCAAAATGTCGACTTATTTATAAGAGGAATGACTCTTCTAATAGTTCTTGCTTTGAGCCTTTGCTGGGACAGAAGTATTAGATTCCGATGCATCATTGCAGATTTACTGTATCCCTTGGACCTTCAAATCAACGATGAAACACAGAAATTGCATCGATATTGATTACAAAAGGAAAAAAGTCGACTTATTTACAAGAGGAGTAACTCTTCAAATAGTTCGTGCTATGAGACTTTCCTGGGACAGCAGTAATAGATTCCGTTGCACCATTTCAGGTTTACTGTATCCCTTGGACCTTCAAATCATCGATGAAACACAGAAATTGCATCGATATTGAATACAAAAGGCAAAATGTCGACTTATTTATAAGAGGAGTAACTCTTCTAATAGTTCGTGCTTTGAGCCTTTCCTGGGACAGCAGTATTAGATCCCGATGCACCATTGCAGATTTATTGTATCCTTTGGATCTTCAAATCAACGATGAAACACAGAAATTGCATCGATATTGAATAGAAAAGGCAAAATGTCGACTTATTTACAAGAGGAGTAACTCTTCAAATTGTTCGTGCTTTGAACCCTTCCTGGGACAGCAGTATTAGATTCCGATGCACCATTGCAGGTTTACTGTATCCTTGGACCTTCAAATCAACGAAGAAACACAGAAATTGCATCGATATTGAATACAAAAGGCAAAATGTCGACTTATTTATAAGAGGAATAACTCTTCTAATAGTTCGTGCTTTGAGCCTTTCCTGGGACAGAAGTATTAGATTCCGATGCACCATTGCAGATTTACTGTATCCCTTGGACCTTCAAATGAACGATGAAACACAGAAATTGCATCGATATTGATTACAAAATGCAAAATGTCGACTTATTTATAAGAGGAGTAACTCTTCTAATAGTTCGTGCTTTGAGCTTTTCCTGGGACAGCAGTATTAGATTCCGATGCACCATTGCAGGATTACTGTATCCCTCGGACCTTTAAATGAACAATGGAACACAGAAATTGCATCGATATTGAATACATAAGGCAAAATGTCGACTTATTTATATGAGTAGTAACTCTTTCAATAGTTCGTGCTTTGTGCGTTTCCTGGGACAGAAGTATCAGATTGCGATGCACCCTTTCAGGTTTACTGTATCCCTTGGACCTTCAAATCAACGATGAAACACAGAAATTGCATCGATATTGAATACAAAAGGCAAAATGTTGAGTTATTTACAAGAGGAGTATTTCTTCTATTAGTTCGTGTTTGAGCCTTCCTGGGATATCAGTATTAGATTCCGATGCACCATTGCAGGTTTACTGTATCCCTTGGACCATCAAATTAACGATGAAACACAGAAATTGCATCGATATTGAATACATAAGGCAAAATGTCGACTTATTTATATGAGTAGTAACTCTTTCAATAGTTCGTGCTTTGTGCGTTTCCTGGGACAGAAGTATCAGATTGCGATGCACCCTTTCAGGTTTACTGTATCCCTTGGACCTTCAAATCAACGATGAAACACAGAAATTGCATCGATATTGATTACAAAAGGAAAAAAGTCGACTTATTTACAAGAGGAGTAACTCTTCAAATAGTTCGTGCTATGAGACTTTCCTGGGACAGCAGTAATAGATTCCGTTGCACCATTGCAGGTTTACTGTATCCCTTGGACCTTCAAATCAACGATGAAACACAGAAATTGCATCGATATTGAATACAAAAGGCAAAATGTCGACTTATTTATAAGAGGAGTAACTCTTCTAATAGTTCGTGCTTTGAGCCTTTCCTGGGACAGCAGTATTAGATCCCGATGCACCATTGCAGATTTATTGTATCCTTTGGATCTTCAAATCAACGATGAAAGACAGAAATTGCATCGATATTGAATAGAAAAGGCAAAATGTCGACTTATTTACAAGAGGAGTAACTCTTCAAATTGTTCGTGCTTTGAGCGCTTCCTGGGACAGCAGTATTAGATTCCGATGCACCATTGCAGGTTTACTGTATCCTTGGACCTTCAAATCAACGATGAAACACAGAAATTGCATCGATATTGAATACAAAAGGCAAAATGTCGACTTATTTATAAGAGGAATAACTCTTCTAATAGTTCGTGCTTTGAGCCTTTCCTGGGACAGAAGTATTAGATTCCGATGCACCATTGGAGATTTACTGTATCCCTTGGACCTTCAAATGAACGATGAAACACAGAAATTGCATCGATATTGATTACAAAATGCAAAATGTCGACTTATTTATAAGAGGAGTAACTCTTCTAATAGTTCGTGTTTAAACCTTTCCTGGGACAGCAGTATTAGATTCCGATGCACCATTGCAGGATTACTGTATCCCTCGGACCTTTAAATGAACAATGGAACACAGAAATTGCATCGATATTGAATACATAAGGCAAAATGTCGACTTATTTATATGAGTAGTAACTCTTTCAATAGTTCGTGCTTTGTGCGTTTCCTGGGACAGAAGTATCAGATTGCGATGCACCCTTTCAGGTTTACTGTATCCCTTGGACCTTCAAATCAACGATGAAACACAGAAATTGCATCGATATTGAATACAAAAGGCAAAATGTTGACTTATTTACAAGAGGAGTAACTCTTCTAATAGTTCGTGTTTGAGCCTTTCCTGGGATATCAGTATTAGATTCCGATGCACCATTGCAGGTTTACTGTATCCCTTGGACCATCAAATTAACGATGAAACACAGAAATTGCATCGAAATTGAATACAGTAGGCAAAATGTCGACTTTTTTACAAGAGGAGTAACTCTTCTAGTAGTTCGTGATTTGAGCCTTTCCTGGGACAGCAGTATTAGATTCCGATGCACCATTGCAGGTTTACTGTATCCCTTGGACCATAAAATTAACGATGAAACACAGAATTTGCATCGATATTGAATACAAAAGGCAAAATGTCGACTTATTTACGAGAGGAGTAACTCTTGAAATAGTTCGTGCTTTGAGCCTTTCCTGGGACAGCAGTATTAGATTCCGATGCACAATTGCAGGTTAACTGTACCACTTGGCCCTTCAAATCAACGATGAAACACAGAAATTGCATCGATATTGAATACAAAAGGCAAAATGTCGACTTATTTACAAGAGGAGTAACTCTTCTAATAGTTCGTGTTTGAGCCTTTCCTGGGACAGCATTATTAGATTCCGATACACCATTGCAGGTTTACTGTATCCCTTGGACCTTCAAATCAACGATAAAACACAGAAATTGCATCGATATTGAATACAAAAGGCAAAATGTCGACTTATTTTTAAGAGGAATAACTCTTCTAATAGTTTTTGCTTTGAGCTTTTGCTGGGACAGAAGTATTAGATTCCGATGCATCATTGCAGATTTACTGTATCCCTTGGACCTTCAAATCAACTATGAAACACAGAAATTGCATCGATATTGATTACAAAAGGAAAAAAGTCGACTTATTTACAAGAGGAGTAACTCTTCAAATAGTTCGTGCTTTGAGACTTTCCTGGGACAGCAGTAATAGATTCCGTTGCACCATTGCAGGTTTACTCTATCCCTTGTACCTTCAAATCAACGATGAAACCCAGAAATTGCATCGATATTGAATACAAAAGGCAAAATGTCGACTTATTTATAAGAGGAGTAACTCTTCTAATAGTTCGTGCTTTGAGCCTTTCCTGGGACAGCAGTATTAGATCCCGATCCACCATTGCAGATTTATTGTATCCTTTGGATCTTCAAATCAACGATGAAACACAGAAATTGCATCGATATTGAATAGAAAAGGCAAAATGTCGACTTATTTACAAGAGGAATAACTCTTCAAATTGTTCGTGCTTTGAGCCGTTCCTGGGACAGCAGTATTAGATCCGATGCACCATTGCAGGTTTACTGTATCCTTGGACTTTCAAATCACCGATGAAACACAGAAATTGCATCGATATTGAATACAAAAGTCAAAATGTCGACTTATTTTAAAGAGTAGTAACTCTTTCAATAGTTCGTGCTTTGTGCCTTTCCTGGGACAGCAGTATCAGATTCCGATGCACCCTTTCAGGTTTACTGTATCCCTTGGACCTTCAAATCAACGATGAAACACAGAAATTGCATCGATATTGAATACAAAAGGCAAAATGTCGACTTATTTCCTAGAGGAGTAACTCTTCTAATAGTTCGTGTTTGAGCCTTTCCTGGGACAGCAGTGTTAGATTCCGATGCACCATTGCGGGTTTACTGTATCCATTGGACCTTCAAATCAACGATGAAACACAGAAATTGCATCGATATTGAATACAAAATGCAAAATGTCGACTTATTTACATGAGGAGTAACTCTTCTAATAGTTCGTGCTTTGAGCCTTTCCTGGGCAGCAGTATTAAATTCCGATGCACCATTGCAGGATTACTGTAGCCCTTGGACCTTCAAATCAACGATGGAACACAGAAATTGCATCGATATTGAATACAAAAGGTAAAATGTCGACTTATTTATATGAGGAGTAACTCTTTCAATGGTTCGTGCTTTGTGCCTTTCCTGGGACAGCAGTATCAGATTCCGATGCACCCTTTTAGGTTTACTGTATCCCTTGGACCTTAAAATCAACGATGAACCACAGAAATTGCATTGATATTGAATACAAAAAGCAAAATGTCGACTTATTTATAAGGGGAGTAACTCTTCTAATAGTTCGTGCTTTGAGCCTTTCCTGGGACAGAAGTATAAGATTCCGATGCAGCATTGCAGTTTTACTGTATCTCTTGGACCTTCAAATCAACGATGAAACACAGAAATTGAATCCATATTGATTACAAAATGCAAAATGTCGACTTATTTACAAAAGGAGTAACTCTTTAAATAGTTCGTGCTTTGAGCCTTTCCTGGGACAGCAGTAATAGATTCTGATGCACCATTGCAGGTTTACTGTATCCCTTGGACCTTCAAATCAACGATGAGACACAGAAATTGCATCGATATTGAATACAAAAGGCAAAATGTCGACTTATTTACAAGAGGAGTAACTCTTCTAACAGTTCGTGTTTGAGCCTTTCCTGGGACAGCAGTATTAGCTTCCGATGCACCATTTCAGGTTTACTGTATCCCTTGGACCTTAAAATCAACGATGAACCACAGAAATTGCATCGATATTGATTACAAAATGCAAAATGTCGACTTATTTATAAGAGGAGTAACTCTTCTAATAGTTCGTGCTTTGAGCTTTTCCTGGGACAGCAGTATTAGATTCCGATGCACCATTGCAGGATTACTGTATCCCTCGGACCTTTAAATGAACAATGGAACACAGAAATTGCATCGATATTGAATACATAAGGCAAAATGTCGACTTATTTATATGAGTAGTAACTCTTTCAATAGTTCGTGCTTTGTGCGTTTCCTGGGACAGAAGTATCAGATTGCGATGCACCCTTTCAGGTTTACTGTATCCCTTGGACCTTCAAATCAACGATGAAACACAGAAATTGCATCGATATTGAATACAAAAGGCAAAATGTTGACTTATTTACAAGAGGAGTAACTCTTCTAATAGTTCGTGTTTGAGCCTTTCCTGGGATATCAGTATTAGATTCCGATGCACGATTGCAGGTTTACTGTATCCCTTGGACCATCAAATTAACGATGAAACACAGAAATTGCATCGATATTGAATACAGTAGGCAAAATGTCGACTTTTTTACAAGAGGAGTAACTCTTCTAGTAGTTCGTGCTTTGAGCCTTTCCTGGGACAGCAGTATTAGATTCCGATGCACCATTGCAGGTTTACTGTATCCCTTGGACCATAAAATTAACGATGAAACACAGAAATTGCATCGATATTGAATACAAAAGGCAAAATGTCGACTTATTTACGAGAGGAGTAACTCTTGAAATAGTTCGTGCTTTGAGCCTTTCCTGGGACAGCAGTATTAGATTCCGATGCACAATTGCAGGTTAACTGTACCACTTGGACCTTCAAATCAACGATGAAACACAGAAATTGCAGCGATATTGAATACAAAAGGCAAAATGTCGACTTATTTACAAGAGGAGTAACTCTTCTAATAGTTCGTGCATTGAGCCTTTCCTGGGACAGCATTATTAGATTCCGATACACCATTGCAGGTTTACTGTATCCCTTGGACCTTCAAATGAACGATTAAACACAGAAATTGCATCGATATTGAATACAAAAGGCAAAATGCCGACTTATTTATAAGAGGAGTAACTCTTCTAATAGTTCGTGCTTTGAGCCTTTCCTGGGACAGCAGTATTAGATTCTGATGCACCATTGCACGTTTCTGTATCCCTTGGACCTTCAAATCAACGATAAAACACAGAAATTGCATCGATATTGAATACAAAAGGCAAAATGTCGACTTATTTTTAAGAGGAATAACTCTTCTAATAGTTTTTGCTTTGAGCCTTTGCTGGGACAGAAGTATTAGATTCCGATGCATCATTGCAGATTTACTGTATCCCTTGGACCTTCAAATCAACTATGAAACACAGAAATTGCATCGATATTGATTACAAAAGGAAAAAAGTCGACTTATTTACAAGAGGAGTAACTCTTCAAATAGTTCGTGCTTTGAGACTTTCCTGGGACAGCAGTAATAGATTCCGTTGCACCATTGCAGGTTTACTGTATCCCTTGTACCTTCAAATCAACGATGAAACCCAGAAATTGCATCGATATTGAATACAAAAGGCAAAATGTCGACTTATTTATAAGAGGAGTAACTCTTCTAATAGTTCGTGCTTTGAGCCTTTCCTGGGACAGCAGTATTAGATCCGATGCACCATTGCAGGTTTACTGTATCCTTGGACTTTCAAATCAACGATGAAACACAGAAATTGCATCGATATTGAATACAAAAGGCAAAATGTCGACTTATTTTAAAGAGTAGTAACTCTTTCAATAGTTCGTGCTTTGTGCCTTTCCTGGGACAGCAGTATCAGATTCCGATGCACCCTTTCAGGTTTACTGTATCCCTTGGACCTTCAAATCAACGATGAAACACAGAAATTGCATCGATATTGAATACAAAAGGCAAAATGTCGACTTATTTCCTAGAGGAGTAACTCTTCTAATAGTTCGTGTTTGAGCCTTTCCTGGGACAGCAGTATTAGATTCCGATGCACCATTGCGGGTTTACTGTATCCATTGGACCTTCAAATCAACGATGAAACACAGAAATTGCATCGATATTGAATACAAAATGCAAAATGTCGACTTATTTACATGAGGAGTAACTCTTCTAATAGTTCGTGCTTTGAGCCTTTCCTGGGCAGCAGTATTAAATTCCGATGCACCATTGCAGGATTACTGTATCCCTTGGACCTTCAAATCAACGATGGAACACAGAAATTGCATCGATATTGAATACAAAAGGCAAAATGTCGACTTATTTATATGAGGAGTAACTCTTTCAATGGTTCGGGCTTTGTGCCTTTCCTGGGACAGCAGTATCAGATTCCGATGCACCCTTTTAGGTTTACTGTATCCCTTGGACCTTAAAATCAACGATGAACCACAGAAATTGCATTGATATTGAATACAAAAAGCAAAATGTCGACTTATTTATAAGGGGAGTAACTCTTCTAATAGTTCGTGCTTTGAGCCTTTCCTGGGACAGAAGTATAAGATTCCGATGCACCATTGCAGTTTTACTGTATCTCTTGGACCTTCATATCAACGATGAAACGCAGAAATTGAATCCATATTGATTACAAAATGCAAAATGTCGACTTATTTACAAAAGGAGTAACTCTTCAAATAGTTCGTGCTTTGAGCCTTTCCTGGGACAGCAGTAATAGATTCTGATGCACCATTGCAGGTTTACTGTATCCCTTGGACCTTCAAATCAACGATGAAACACAGAATTTGCATCGATATTGAATACAAAAGGAGAAATGTCGACTTATTTACAAGAGGAGCAACTCTTCTAATAGGTCGTGCTTTGAGCCTTTCCTGGGACAGGAGTATTAGTTTCCGATGCACCATTACAGGTTAACTGTATCCCTTGGACCTTCAAATCAACGATGAAACACAGAAATTGCATCGATATTGAATACAAAAGGAGAAATGTCGACTTATTTACAAGAGGAGCAACTCTTCTAATAGATCGTGCTTTGAGCCTTTCCTGGGACAGGAGTATTAGATTCCGATGCACCAATGCAGGTTTACTGTATCCATTGCACCTTCAAATCAACGATGAAACACAGAAAATGCATCGATATTGAATACAATAAGCAAAATGTTGACTTATTTATAAGGGGAGTAACTCTTCTAATAGTTCGTGCTTTGAGCCTTTCTTGGGACAGCAGTATTAGATTCCGATGCACCATTGCAGGTTAACGGTATCCCTTGGCCATTCAAATCAACTATGAAACACAGAAATTGCATCGATATTGAATAGAAAAAGCAAAATATCGACTTATTTATAAGAGGAGTAACTCTTCTAATAGTTCGTGCTTTGAGCCTTTCCTGGGACAGCAGTATTAGATTCCGATGCACCATTGTAGGTTTACTGTATCCCTTGGACCTTCAAATTAGCGATGAAATACATAAATTGCATCGATATTGAATACAAAAGGCAAAATGGTGAATTATTTATAAGAGGAGTAACCCTTCTAATGGTTCGTGCTTTGAGCCTTTCTTGGGACAGCAGTATTACATTCCGATGCACCATTGCTGTTTAACGGTATCCCTTGGCCATTCAAATCAACGATGAAACACAGAAATTGCATCGATATTGAATAGAAAAGGCAAAATGTCGACTTATTTATAAGAGGAGTAACTCTTCTAATAGTTCGTGCTTTGAGCTTTTCCTGGGACAGCAGTTATAGATCCTGATGTACCATTGCAGGTTTACTGTATCCCTTGGACCTTCAAATCAGCGTAGAAACACAGAAATTGCATCGATATTGAATACAAAAGGCAAAATGTCGACTTATTTATAAGAGGAGTAACTCATCTAGTAGTTCGTGCTTTGAGCCTTTCCTGACACAGCAGTATTAGATTCCGATGCACCATTGCTGGTTTACTGTATCCCTTGTACCTTCAAATTAACGATGAAATACAGAAATTGCATCGATATTGAATACAAAAGGCAAAATGTCGACTTATTTATAAGAGGAGTAACTCTTCTAATAGTACGTGCTTTGAGCCTTTCCTGGGACAGCAATTTTAGATTCCGATGCACCATTGCAGGATTACTGTATCCCTTGGAACTTCAAATCAACGATGGAACACAGAAATTGCATCGATATTGAATACAAATGCGAAATGTCGACTTATTTACAAGAGGAGTAACTCCTGAAATTGTTCGTGCTTTGAGCCTTTCCTGGGATAGCAGTATTAGATGCCGATGCACCATTGCAGGTTTACTGTATCCCTTGGACCATCAAATCAACGATGAAACATAGAAATTGCATCGATATTGAATACAAAAGGCAAAATGTCGACTTATTTATAAGAGGAGTAACTCATCTAATAGTTCGTGTTTGAGCCTTTCCTGGGAAAGCTGTATTAACTTCCGATGCACCATTGCAGGTTTACTGTATCCCCTGGACCTTCAAATCAACGATGTATCACAGCAATTGCATCGATATTGAATACAATAGGCAAAATGTCGACTTATTTATAACGGGAGTAACTCTTCTAATAGTTCGTGCTTTGAGCCTTTCTTGGGACAGCAGTAATAGATTCCGATGCACCATTGCTGGTTAACGGTATCCCTTGGCCATTCAAATCAACGATGAAACACAGAAATTGCATCGATATTGAATGGAAAAAGCAAAATGTTGACTTATTTATAAGAGGAGTAACTCTTCTAATAGTTCGTGCTTTGAGCCTTTCCTGGGACAGCAGTATTAGATTCCGATGCACCATTGTAGGTTTACTGTATCCCTTGGACCTTCAAATTAACGATGAAATACAGAAATTGCATCGATATTGAATACAAAATGCAAAATGTCGGCTTATTTATAAGAGGAGTAACTCTTCTAATAGTTCGTGCTTTGAGCCTTTCTTGGGACAGCAGTATTAGATTCCGATGCACCATTGCAGGTTAACGGTATCCCTTGGCCATTCAAATCAACGATGAAACACAGAAATTGCATCGATATTGAATAGAAAAGGCAAAATGTCGACTTCTTTATAAGAGGAGTAACTCTTCTAATAGTTCGTGCTTTGAGCCTTTCCTGGGACAGCAGTATTAGATTCCGATGCACCATTGCAGGTTTACTGTATCCCTTGGACCTTCCAATCAACGATGAAACACAGGAATTGCATCGATATTGAATACAAAAAGCAAAATGTTGACTTATTTACAAGAGGAGTATCTCTAATAATAGTTCGTGCTTTGAGCCTTTCCTGGGACAGGAGTATTAGATTCCGATGCACCATTGCAGGTTTACTGTATCCCTTGGACCATCAAATTAACGATGAAACACAGAAATTGCATCGATATTGAATACAGTAGCAAAATGTCGACTTTTTTACAAGAGGAGTAACTCTTCTAGTAGTTCGTGCTTTGAGCCTTTCCTGGGACAGCAGTATTAGATTCCGATGCACCATTGCAGGTTTACTGTATCCCTTGGACCATAAAATTAACGATGAAACACAGAAATTGCATCGATATTGAATACAAAAGGCAAAATGTCGACTTATTTACGAGAGGAGTAACTCTTGAAATAGTTCGTGCTTTGAGCCTTTCCTGGGACAGCAGTAATAGATTCTGATGCACCATTGCAGGTTTACTGTATCCCTTGGACCTTCAAATCAACGATGAAACACAGAATTTGCATCGATATTGAATACAAAAGGAGAAATGTCGACTTATTTACAAGAGGAGCAACTCTTCTAATAGGTCGTGCTTTGAGCCTTTCCTGGGACAGGAGTATTAGTTTCCGATGCACCATTACAGGTTAACTGTATCCCTTGGACCTTCAAATCAACGATGAAACACAGAAATTGCATCGATATTGAATACAAAAGGAGAAATATCGACTTATTTACAAGAGGAGCAACTCTTCTAATAGATCGTGCTTTGAGCCTTTCCTGGGACAGGAGTATTAGATTCCGATGCACCAATGCAGGTTTACTGTATCCATTGCACCTTCAAATCAACGATGAAACACAGAAAATGCATCGATATTGAATACAATAAGCAAAATGTCGACTTATTTATAAGGGGAGTAACTCTTCTAATAGTTCGTGCTTTGAGCCTTTCTTGGGACAGCAGTATTAGATTCCGATGCACCATTGCAGGTTAACGGTATCCCTTGGCCATTCAAATCAACTATGAAACACAGAAATTGCATCGATATTGAATAGAAAAAGCAAAATATCGACTTATTTATAAGAGGAGTAACTCTTCTAATAGTTCGTGCTTTGAGCCTTTCCTGGGACAGCAGTATTAGATTCCGATGCACCATTGTAGGTTTACTGTATCCCTTGGACCTTCAAATTAGCGATGAAATACAGAAATTGCATCGATATTGAATACAAAAGGCAAAATGGTGAATTATTTATAAGAGGAGTAACCCTTCTAATGGTTCGTGCTTTGAGCCTTTCTTGGGACAGCAGTATTACATTCTGATGCACCATTGCAGTTTAACGGTATCCCTTGGCCATTCAAATCAACGATGAAACACAGAAATTGCATCGATATTGAATAGAAAAGGCAAAATGTCGACTTATTTATAAGAGGAGTAACTCTTCTAATAGTTCGTGCTTTGAGCTTTTCCTGGGACAGCAGTTATAGATCCTGATGTACCATTGCAGGTTTACTGTATCCCTTGGACCTTCAAATCAGCGTAGAAACACAGAAATTGCATCGATATTGAATACAAAAGGCAAAATGTCGACTTATTTATAAGAGGAGTAACTCATCTAGTAGTTCGTGCTTTGAGCCTTTCCTGACACAGCAGTATTAGATTCCGATGCACCATTGCTGGTTTACTGTATCCCTTGTACCTTCAAATTAACGATGAAATACAGAAATTGCATCGATATTGAATACAAAAGGCAAAATGTCGACTTATTTATAAGAGGAGTAACTCTTCTAATAGTACGTGCTTTGAGCCTTTCCTGGGACAGCAATTTTAGATTCCGATGCACCATTGCAGGATTACTGTATCCCTTGGAACTTCAAATCAACGATGGAACACAGAAATTGCATCGATATTGAATACAAATGCGAAATGTCGACTTATTTACAAGAGGAGTAACTCCTGAAATTGTTCGTGCTTTGAGCCTTTCCTGGGATAGCAGTATTAGATGCCGATGCACCATTGCAGGTTTACTGTATCCCTTGGACCATCAAATCAACGATGAAACATAGAAATTGCATCGATATTGAATACAAAAGGCAAAATGTCGACTTATTTATAAGAGGAGTAACTCATCTAATAGTTCGTGTTTGAGCCTTTCCTGGGAAAGCTGTATTAACTTCCGATGCACCATTGCAGGTTTACTGTATCCCCTGGACCTTCAAATCAACGATGTATCACAGCAATTGCATCGATATTGAATACAATAGGCAAAATGTCGACTTATTTATAACGGGAGTAACTCTTCTAATAGTTCGTGCTTTGAGCCTTTCTTGGGACAGCAGTAATAGATTCCGATGCACCATTGCTGGTTAACGGTATCCCTTGGCCATTCAAATCAACGATGAAACACAGAAATTGCATCGATATTGAATGGAAAAAGCAAAATGTCGACTTATTTATAAGAGGAGTAACTCTTCTAATAGTTCGTGCTTTGAGCCTTTCCTGGGACAGCAGTATTAGATTCCGATGCACCATTGTAGGTTTACTGTATCCCTTGGACCTTCAAATTAACGATGAAATACAGAAATTGCATCGATATTGAATACAAAATGCAAAATGTCGGCTTATTTATAAGAGGAGTAACTCTTCTAATAGTTCGTGCTTTGAGCCTTTCTTGGGACAGCAGTATTAGATTCCGATGCACCATTGCAGGTTAACGGTATCCCTTGGCCATTCAAATCAACGATGAAACACAGAAATTGCATCGATATTGAATAGAAAAGGCAAAATGTCGACTTATTTATAAGAGGAGTAACTCTTCTAATAGTTCGTGCTTTGAGCCTTTCCTGGGACAGCAGTATTAGATTCCGATGCACCATTGCAGGTTTACTGTATCCCTTGGACCTTCCAATCAACGATGAAACACAGGAATTGCATCGATATTGAATACAAAAAGCAAAATGTTGACTTATTTACAAGAGGAGTATCTCTAATAATAGTTCGTGCTTTGAGCCTTTCCTGGGACAGGAGTATTAGATTCCGATGCACCATTGCAGGTTTACTGTATCCCTTGGACCATCAAATTAACGATGAAACACAGAAATTGCATCGATATTGAATACAGTAGGCAAAATGTCGACTTTTTTACAAGAGGAGTAACTCTTCTAGTAGTTCGTGCTTTGAGCCTTTCCTGGGACAGCAGTATTAGATTCCGATGCACCATTGCAGGTTTACTGTATCCCTTGGACCATAAAATTAACGATGAAACACAGAAATTGCATCGATATTGAATACAAAAGGCAAAATGTCGACTTATTTACGAGAGGAGTAACTCTTGAAATAGTTCGTGCTTTGAGCCTTTCCTGGGACAGCAGTATTAGATTCCGATGCACAATTGCAGGTTAACTGTACCACTTGGACCTTCAAATCAACGATGAAACACAGAAATTGCATCGATATTGAATACAAAAGGCAAAATGTCGACTTATTTACAAGAGGAGTAACTCTTCTAATAGTTCGTGCTTTGAGCCTTTCCTGGGACAGCATTATTAGATTCCGATACACCATTGCAGGTTTACTGTATCCCTTGGACCTTCAAATGAACGATTAAACACAGAAATTGCATCGATATTGAATACAAAAGGCAAAATGCCGACTTATTTATAAGAGGAGTAACTCTTCTAATAGTTCGTGCTTTGAGCCTTTCCTGGGACAGCAGTATTAGATTCTGATGCACCATTGCACGTTTCTGTATCCCTTGGACCTTCAAATCAACGATAAAACACAGAAATTGCATCGATATTGAATACAAAAGGCAAAATGTCGACTTATTTTTAAGAGGAATAACTCTTCTAATAGTTTTTGCTTTGAGCCTTTGCTGGGACAGAAGTATTAGATTCCGATGCATCATTGCAGATTTACTGTATCCCTTGGACCTTCAAATCAACTATGAAACACAGAAATTGCATCGATATTGATTACAAAAGGAAAAAAGTCGACTTATTTACAAGAGGAGTAACTCTTCAAATAGTTCGTGCTTTGAGACTTTCCTGGGACAGCAGTAATAGATTCCGTTGCACCATTGCAGGTTTACTGTATCCCTTGTACCTTCAAATCAACGATGAAACCCAGAAATTGCATCGATATTGAATACAAAAGGCAAAATGTCGACTTATTTATAAGAGGAGTAACTCTTCTATTAGTTCGTGCTTTGAGCCTTTCCTGGGACAGCAGTATTAGATCCCGATCCACCATTGCAGATTTATTGTATCCTTTGGATCTTCAAATCAACGATGAAACACAGAAATTGCATCGATATTGAATAGAAAAGGCAAAATGTCGACTTATTTACAAAAGGAGTAACTCTTCAAATTGTTCGTGCTTTGAGCCTTTCCTGGGACAGCAGTATTAGATCCGATGCACCATTGCAGGTTTACCGTATCCTTGGACTTTCAAATCAACGATGAAACACAGAAATTGCATCGATATTGAATACAAAAGGCAAAATGTCGACTTATTTTAAAGAGTAGTAACTCTTTCAATAGTTCGTGCTTTGTGCCTTTCCTGGGACAGCAGTATCAGATTCCGATGCACCCTTTCAGGTTTACTGTATCCCTTGGACCTTCAAATCAACGATGAAACACAGAAATTGCATCGATATTGAATACAAAAGGCAAAATGTCGACTTATTTCCTAGAGGAGTAACTCTTCTAATAGTTCGTGTTTGAGCCTTTCCTGGGACAGCAGTATTAGATTCCGATGCACCATTGCGGGTTTACTGTATCCATTGGACCTTCAAATCAACGATGAAACACAGAAATTGCATCGATATTGAATACAAAATGCAAAATGTCGACTTATTTACATGAGGAGTAACTCTTCTAATAGTTCGTGCTTTGAGCCTTTCCTGGGCAGCAGTATTAAATTCCGATGCACCATTGCAGGATTACTGTATCCCTTGGACCTTCAAATCAACGATGGAACACAGAAATTGCATCGATATTGAATACAAAAGGCAAAATGTCGACTTATTTATATGAGGAGTAACTCTTTCAATGGTTCGGGCTTTGTGCCTTTCCTGGGACAGCAGTATCAGATTCCGATGCACCCTTTTAGGTTTACTGTATCCCTTGGACCTTAAAATCAACGATGAACCACAGAACTTGCATTGATATTGAATACAAAAAGCAAAATGTCGACTTATTTATAAGGGGAGTAACTCTTCTAATAGTTCGTGCTTTGAGCCTTTCCTGGGACAGAAGTATAAGATTCCGATGCACCATTGCAGTTTTACTGTATCTCTTGGACCTTCATATCAACGATGAAACACAGAAATTGAATCCATATTGATTACAAAATGCAAAATGTCGACTTATTTACAAAAGGAGTAACTCTTCAAATAGTTCGTGCTTTGAGCCTTTCCTGGGACAGCAGTAATAGATTCTGATGCACCATTGCAGGTTTACTGTATCCCTTGGACCTTCAAATCAACGATGAAACACAGAAATTGCATCGATATTGAATACAAAAGGAGAAATGTCGACTTATTTACAAGAGGAGCAACTCTTCTAATAGATCGTGCTTTGAGCCTTTCCTGGGACAGGAGTATTAGTTTCCGATGCACCATTACAGGTTAACTGTATCCCTTGGACCTTCAAATCAACGATGAAACACAGAAATTGCATCGATATTGAATACAAAAGGAGAAATGTCGACTTATTTACAAGAGGAGCAACTCTTCTAATAGATCATGCTTTGAGCCTTTCCTGGGACAGGAGTATTAGATTCCGATGCACCAATGCAGGTTTACTGTATCCATTGCACCTTCAAATCAACGATGAAACACAGAAAATGCATCGATATTGAATACAATAAGCAAAATGTCGACTTATTTATAAGGGGAGTAACTCTTCTAATAGTTCGTGCTTTGAGCCTTTCTTGGGACAGCAGTATTAGATTCCGATGCACCATTGCAGGTTAACGGTATCCCTTGGCCATTCAAATCAACTATGAAACACAGAAATTGCATCGATATTGAATAGAAAAAGCAAAATATCGACTTATTTATAAGAGGAGTAACTCTTCTAATAGTTCGTGCTTTGAGCCTTTCCTGGGACAGCAGTATTAGATTCCGATGCACCATTGCAGTTTAACGGTATCCCTTGGCCATTCAAATCAACGATGAAACTCAGAAATTGCATCGATATTGAATAGAAAAGGCAAAATGTCGACTTATTTATAAGAGGAGTAACTCTTCTAATAGTTCGTGCTTTGAGCTTTTCCTGGGACAGCAGTTATAGATCCTGATGTACCATTGCAGGTTTACTGTATCCCTTGGACCTTCAAATCAGCGTAGAAACACAGAAATTGCATCGATATTGAATACAAAAGGCAAAATGTCGACTTATTTATAAGAGGAGTAACTCATCTAGTAGTTCGTGCTTTGAGCCTTTCCTGACACAGCAGTATTAGATTCCGATGCACCATTGCTGGTTTACTGTATCCCTTGTACCTTCAAATTAACGATGAAATACAGAAATTGCATCGATATTGAATACAAAAGGCAAAATGTCGACTTATTTATAAGAGGAGTAACTCTTCTAATAGTACGTGCTTTGAGCCTTTCCTGGGACAGCAATTTTAGATTCCGATGCACCATTGCAGGATTACTGTATCCCTTGGAACTTCAAATCAACGATGGAACACAGAAATTGCATCGATATTGAATACAAATGCGAAATGTCGACTTATTTACAAGAGGAGTAACTCCTGAAATTGTTCGTGCTTTGAGCCTTTCCTGGGATAGCAGTATTAGATGCCGATGCACCATTGCAGGTTTACTGTATCCCTTGGACCATCAAATCAACGATGAAACATAGAAATTGCATCGATATTGAATACAAAAGGCAAAATGTCGACTTATTTATAAGAGGAGTAACTCATCTAATAGTTCGTGTTTGAGCCTTTCCTGGGAAAGCTGTATTAACTTCCGATGCACCATTGCAGGTTTACTGTATCCCCTGGACCTTCAAATCAACGATGAAACACAGCAATTGCATCGATATTGAATACAATAGGCAAAATGTCGACTTATTTATAACGGGAGTAACTCTTCTAATAGTTCGTGCTTTGAGCCTTTCTTGGGACAGCAGTAATAGATTCCGATGCACCATTGCTGGTTAACGGTATCCCTTGGCCATTCAAATCAACGATGAAACACAGAAATTGCATCGATATTGAATGGAAAAAGCAAAATGTCGACTTATTTATAAGAGGAGTAACTCTTCTAATAGTTCGTGCTTTGAGCCTTTCCTGGGACAGCAGTATTAGATTCCGATGCACCATTGTAGGTTTACTGTATCCCTTGGACCTTCAAATTAACGATGAAATACAGAAATTGCATCGATATTGAATACAAAAGGCAAAATGTCGGCTTATTTATAAGAGGAGTAACTCTTCTAATAGTTCGTGCTTTGAGCCTTTCTTGGGACAGCAGTATTAGATTCCGATGCACCATTGCAGGTTAACGGTATCCCTTGGCCATTCAAATCAACGATGAAACACAGAAATTGCATCGATATTGAATAGAAAAGGCAAAATGTCGACTTATTTATAAGAGGAGTAACTCTTCTAATAGTTCGTGCTTTGAGCCTTTCCTGGGACAGCAGTATTAGATTCCGATGCACCATTGCAGGTTTACTGTATCCGTTGGACCTTCCAATCATCGATGAAACACAGGAATTGCATCGATATTGAATACAAAAAGCAAAATGTTGACTTATTTACAAGAGGAGTATCTCTAATAATAGTTCGTGCTTTGAGCCTTTCCTGGGACAGGAGTATTAGATTCCGATGCACCATTGCAGGTTTACTGTATCCATTGCACCTTCAAATCAACGATGAAACACAGAAGTTGCATCGATATTCAATACAAAAGGAGAAATGTCGACTTATTTACAAGAGGAGCAACTCTTCTAATAGATCGTGCTTTGAGCCTTTCCTGGGACAGGAGTATTAGATTCCGATGCACCAATGCAGGTTTACTGTATCCATTGAACCTTCAAATCAACGATGAAACACAGAAAATGCATCGATATTGAATACAAAAGGCAAAATGTCGACTTATTTATAAGGGGAGTAACTCTTCTAATAGTTCGTGCTTTGAGCCTTTCCTGGGACAGAAGTATTAGATTCCGATGCACCATTGCAGGTTTACTGTAACCCTTGGACCTTCAAATCAACGATGAAACACAGAAATTGCATCGATATTGATTACAAAAGGCAAAATGTCGACTTATTTACAAAAGGAGTAACTCTTCAAATATTTCGTGCTTTGAGCCTTTCCTGGGACAACAGTAATAGATTCTGATGCACCATTGCAGGTTTACTGTATCCCTTGGACCTTCAAATCAACGATGAAACACAGAAATTGCATCAATATTGAATACAAAAGGCAAAATGTCGACTTAGTTATAAGAGGAGTAACTCATCTAGTAGTTCGTGCTTTGAGCCTTTCCTGGGACAGCAGTATTAAATTCCGATGCACCATTGTAAGTTTACTGTATCCCTTGGACCTTCAAATTAACGATGAAATACAGAAATTGCATCGATATTGAATACAAAAGGCAAAATGTCGACTTATTTATAAGAGGAGTAACTCTTCTAATAGTTCGTGCTTTGAGCCTTTCTTGGGACAGCAGTATTAGATTCCGATGCACCATTGCAGGTTAACGGTATCCCTTGGCCATTCAAATCAACGATGAAACACAGAAATTGCATCGATATTGAATAGAAAAAGCAAAATGTCGACTTATTTATAAGAGGAGTAACTCTTCTAATAGTTCGTGCTTTGAGCCTTTCCTGGGACAGCAGTAATAGATTCCGATGCACCATTGTAGGTTTACTGTATCCCTTGGACCTTTAAATTAACGATGAAATACAGAAATTCCGTCGATATTGAATACAAAAGGCAAAATGTCGACTTATTTATAAGAGGAGTAACTCTTCTAATAGTTCGTGCTTTGAGCCTTTCTTGGGACAGCAGTATTAGATTCCGATGCACCATTGCAGGTTAACGGTATCCCTTGGCAATTCAAATCAACGATGAAACACAGAAATTGCACGATATTGAATAGAAGAGGCAAAATGTCGACTTATTTGTAAGAGGAGTAACTCTTCTAATAGTTCGTGCTTTGAGCCTTTCCTGGGACAGCAGTATTAGATTCCGATGCACCATTGCAGGTTTATTATATCCCTTGGACCTTCCAATCAACGATGAAACACAGGAATTGCATCGATATTGAATACAAAAGGCAAAATGTTGACTTATTTACAAGAAGAGTATCTCTTCTAATAGTTCGTGCTTTGAGCCTTTCCTGGGACAGGAGTATTAGATTCCGATGCACCATTGCAGGTTTACTGTATCCATTGGACCTTCAAATCAACGATGAAACACAGAAGTTGCATCGATATTGAATACAAAAGGCAAAGTGTCGACTTACTTATAAGAGGAGTAACTCTTCCAATAGTTCGTGTTTTGAGCCTTTCCTGGGACAGAAGTATTAGATTCCGATGCACCATTGCAGATTTACTGTATCCCTTGGACCTTCAAATCAACGATGAAACACAGAAATTGAATCGATATTGATTACAAAAGGAAAATGTCGACTTATTTACAAGAGGAGTAACTCTTCAAATAGTTCGTGCTTTGAGCCTTTCCTGGGATAGCAGTATTAGATTCCGATGCACCATTGCAGGTTTACTGTATCCCTTCGACCTTCAAATCAACGATGAAACACAGAAATTGCATCGATATTGAATACAAAATGCAAAATGTCGACTTATTTACAAGAGGAGTAACTCTTCTAATAGTTCGTGCTTTGAGCCTTTCCTGGGACAGCAGTATTAGTTTCCGATGCACCATTTCAGGTTTACGGTACCCCTTGGACCTTCAAATCAACGATGAAGCACAGAAATTGCATCGATATTGAATACAAAAGGCAAAATGTCGACTTATTTATAAGAGGAGTAACTCTTCTAATAGTTCGTGCTTTGAGCCTTTCCTGGGACAGCAGTATTAGATTCCAATGCACCATTGCAGGTTTACTGTATCCCTTGGACCTTCAAATCAACGTAGAAACACAAAAATTGCATCGATATTGAATACAAAAGGCAAAACGTCGACTTATTTATAAGAGGAGGAACTCATCTAGTAGTTCGTGCTTTGAGCCTTTCCTGACAGAGCAGTATTAGATTCCGATGCACCATTGCAGATTTACTGTATCCCTTGTACCTTCAAATTAACGATGAAATACAGAAATTACATCGATAATGAATAAAAAAGCAAAATGTCGACTTATTTATTAGAGGAGAAACTCTTCTAATAGTTCGTGCTTTGAGCCTTTCTTGGGACAGCAGTATTAGATTCCGATGCACCATTGCAGGTTAACGGTATCCCTTGGCCCTTCAAATCAACGATGAAACACAGAAATTGCATCGATATTGAATACAAAAGGCGAAATGTCGACTTAAATATAAGGGGAGTAACTCTTCTAATAGTTCGTGCTTTGAGCCTTTCCTGGGACAGAAGTATTAGATTCCGATGCACCATTGCAGTTTTACTGTATCTCTTGGACCTTCAAATCAACGATGAAAAACAAAAATTGCATCGATATTGATTACAAAAGGCAAAATGTCGACATATTTACAAAAGGAGTGACTCTTCAAATAGTTCGTGTTTTGAGCCTTTCCTGGGACAGCAGTAATAGATTCTGATGCACCATTTCAGGTTTACTGTTTCCCTTGGACCTTCAATTCAACGATGAAACACAGAAATTGCATCGATATTGAATACAAAAGGCAAAATGTCGACTTATTTATAAGAGGAGTAACTCATCTAGTAGTTCGTCCTTTGAGCCTTTCCTGGGACAGCAGTATTAGATTCCGATGCACCATTGTAGGTTTACTGTATCCCTTGGACCTTCAAATTAACGATGAAATACAGAAATTGCATCGATATTGCATACAAAAGGCAAAATGTCGACTTATTTATAAGAGGAGTAACTCTTCTAATAGTTCGTGCTTTGAGCCTTTCCTGGGAAAGCAGTATTAGATTTCGATGCACCATTGTAGGTTTACTGTATCCCTTGGACCTTCAAACTAACGATGAAATACAGAAATTGCATCGATATTGAATACAAAAGGCAAAATGTCGACTTATTTATAAGAGGAGTAACTCTTCTAATAGTTCGTGCTTTGAGATTTCCTGGGACAGCAGTATTAGATTCCGATGCACCACTGCAGGTTTACTGTATCCCTTGGACCTTCCAATCAACGATGAAACACAGGAATTGCATCGATATTGAATACAAAAGGCAAAATGTTGACTTATTTACAAGAAGAGTATCTCTTCTAATAGTTCGTGCTTTGAGCCTTTCCTGGGACAGGAGTATTAGATTCCGATGCACCATTGCAGGTTTACTGTATCCATTGGACCTTCAAATCAACGATGAAACACAGAAGTTGCATCGATATTGAATACAAAAGGCAAAATGTCGACTTACTTATAAGAGGAGTAACTCTTCAAATAGTTCATGTTTTGAGCCTTTCCTGGGACAGAAGTATTAGATTCCGATGCACCATTGCAGGTTTACTGTATCCCTTGGACCTTCAAATCAACGATGAAACACAGAAATTGCATCGATATTGAATACAAATGGCAAAATGTCGACTTATTTATAAGAGGAGTAACTCTTCTAATAGTTCGTGCTTTGAGCCTTTCCTGGGACAGAAGTATTAGATTCCGATGCACCATTGCAGATTTACTGTATCCCTTGGACCTTCAAATCAACGATGAAACACAGAAATTGCATCGATATTGATTACAAAAGGCAAAATGTTGACTTATTTACACAAGGAGTAACTCTTCAAATAGTTCGGGCTTTGAGTCTTTCCTGGGACAGCAGTAAGAGATCCTGTTGCACCATTGCAGGTTTACTGTATCCCTTGGACCTTCAAATCAACGTAGAAACACAAAAATTGCATCAATATTGAATAGAAGAGGCAAAATGTCGACTTATTTGTAAAAGGAGTAACTCTTCTAATAGTTCGTGCTTTGAGCCTTTCCTGGGACAGCAGTATTAGATTCCGATGCACCATTGCAGGTTTATTATATCCCTTGGACCTTCCAATCAACGATGAAACACAGGAATTGCATCGATATTGAATACAAAAGGCAAAATGTTGACTTATTTACAAGAAGAGTATCTCTTCTAATAGTTCGTGCTTTGAGCCTTTCCTGGGACAGGAGTATTAGATTCCGATGCACCATTGCAGGTTTACTGTATCCATTGGACCTTCAAATCAACGATGAAACACAGAAGTTGCATCGATATTGAATACAAAAGGCAAAGTGTCGACTTACTTATAAGAGGAGTAACTCTTCCAATAGTTCGTGTTTTGAGCCTTTCCTGGGACAGAAGTATTAGATTCCGATGCACCATTGCAGATTTACTGTATCCCTTGGACCTTCAAATCAACGATGAAACACAGAAATTGAATCGATATTGATTACAAAAGGAAAATGTCGACTTATTTACAAGAGGAGTAACTCTTCAAATAGTTCGTGCTTTGAGCCTTTCCTGGGATAGCAGTATTAGATTCCGATGCACCATTGCAGGTTTACTGTATCCCTTCGACCTTCAAATCAACGATGAAACACAGAAATTGCATCGATATTGAATACAAAATGCAAAATGTCGACTTATTTACAAGAGGAGTAACTCTTCTAATAGTTCGTGCTTTGAGCCTTTCCTGGGACAGCAGTATTAGTTTCCGATGCACCATTTCAGGTTTACGGTACCCCTTGGACCTTCAAATCAACGATGAAGCACAGAAATTGCATCGATATTGAATACAAAAGGCAAAATGTCGACTTATTTATAAGAGGAGTAACTCTTCTAATAGTTCGTGCTTTGAGCCTTCCCTGGGACAGCAGTATTAGATTCCAATGCACCATTGCAGGTTTACTGTATCCCTTGGACCTTCAAATCAACGTAGAAACACAAAAATTGCATCGATATTGAATACAAAAGGCAAAACGTCGACTTATTTATAAGAGGAGGAACTCATCTAGTAGTTCGTGCTTTGAGCCTTTCCTGACAGAGCAGTATTAGATTCCGATGCACCATTGCAGGTTTACTGTATCCCTTGTACCTTCAAATTAACGATGAAATACAGAAATTACATCGATAATGAATAAAAAAGCAAAATGTCGACTTATTAATTAGAGGAGTAACTCTTCTAATAGTTCGTGCTTTGAGCCTTTCTTGGGACAGCAGTATTAGATTCCGATGCACCATTGCAGGTTAACGGTATCCCTTGGCCCTTCAAATCAACGATGAAACACAGAAATTGCATCGATATTGAATACAAAAGGCGAAATGTCGACTTAAATATAAGGGGAGTAACTCTTCTAATAGTTCGTGCTTTGAGCCTTTCCTGGGACAGAAGTATTAGATTCCGATGCACCATTGCAGTTTTACTGTATCTCTTGGACCTTCAAATCAACGATGAAAAACAAAAATTGCATCGATATTGATTACAAAAGGCAAAATGTCGACATATTTACAAAAGGAGTGACTCTTCAAATAGTTCGTGTTTTGAGCCTTTCCTGGGACAGCAGTAATAGATTCTGATGCACCATTTCAGGTTTACTGTTTCCCTTTGACCTTCAATTCAACGATGAAACACAGAAATTGCATCGATATTGAATACAAAAGGCAAAATGTCGACTTATTAATAAGAGGAGTAACTCATCTAGTAGTTCGTCCTTTGAGCCTTTCCTGGGACAGCAGTATTAGATTCCGATGCACCATTGTAGGTTTACTGTATCCCTTGGACCTTCAAATTAACGATGAAATACAGAAATTGCATCGATATTGCATACAAAAGGCAAAATGTCGACTTATTTATAAGAGGAGTAACTCTTCTAATAGTTCGTGCTTTGAGCCTTTCCTGGGAAAGCAGTATTAGATTTCGATGCACCATTGTAGGTTTACTGTATCCCTTGGACCTTCAAACTAACGATGAAATACAGAAATTGCATCGATATTGAATACAAAAGGCAAAATGTCGACTTATTTATAAGAGGAGTAACTCTTCTAATAGTTCGTGCTTTGAGCCTTTCCTGGGACAGCAGTATTAGATTCCGATGCACCATTGCAGGTTTACTGTATCCCTTGGACCTTAAAATCAACGATGAAACACAGGAATTGCATCGATATTGAATACAAAAGGCAAAATGTTGACTTATTTACAAGAAGAGTATCTCTTCTAATAGTTCGTGCTTTGAGCCTTTCCTGGGACAGGAGTATTAGATTCCGATGCACCATTGCAGGTTTACTGTATCCATTGGACCTTCAAATCAACGATGAAACACAGAAGTTGCATCGATATTGAATACAAAAGGCAAAATGTCGACTTACTTATAAGAGGAGTAACTCTTCAAATAGTTCATGTTTTGAGCCTTTCCTGGGACAGAAGTATTAGATTCCGATGCACCATTGCAGGTTTACTGTATCCCTTGGACCTTCAAATCAACGATGAAACACAGAAATTGCATCGATATTGAATACAAATGGCAAAATGTCGACTTATTTATAAGAGGAGTAACTCTTCTAATAGTTCGTGCTTTGAGCCTTTCCTGGGACAGAAGTATTAGATTCCGATGCACCATTGCAGATTTACTGTATCCCTTGGACCTTCAAATCAACGATGAAACACAGAAATTGCATCGATATTGATTACAAAAGGCAAAATGTTGACTTATTTACACAAGGAGTAACTCTTCAAATAGTTCGGGCTTTGAGTATTTCCTGGGACAGCAGTAATAGATCCTGTTGCACCATTGCAGGTTTACTGTATCCCTTGGACCTTAAAATCAACGTAGAAACACAAAAATTGCATCGATATTGAATACAAAAGGCAAAACGTCGACTTATTTATAAGAGGAGGAACTCATCTAGTAGTTCGTGCTTTGAGCCTTTCCTGACACAGCAGTATTAGATTCCGATGCACCATTGCAGGTTTACTGTATCCCTTGGAACATCAAATCAACCATGAAACACAGAAATTGCATCGATATTGAATACAAAAAGCAAAATGTCGTCTTATTTATAAGAGGAGTAAATCTTCTAATAGTTCGTGCTCTGAGCCTTTCCTGGGACAGCATTATTGGATTCCGATGCACCATTGCTGGTTTACTGTATCCCTTGTACCTTCAAATTAACGATGAAATACAGAAATTACATCGATAATGAATAAAAAAGCAAAATGTCGACTTATTTATTAGAGGAGTAACTCTTCTAATAGTTCGTGCTTTGAGCCTTTCTTGGGCCAGCAGTATTAGATTCCGATGCACCATTGCAGGTTAACGGTATACCTTGGCCCTTCAAATCAACGATGAAACACAGAAATTGCATCGATATTGAATACAAAAGGCGAAATGTCGACTTAAATATAAGGGGAGTAACTCTTCTAATAGTTCGTGCTTTGAGCCTTTCCTGGGACAGAAGTATTAGATTCCGATGCACCATTGCAGTTTTACTGTATCTCTTGGACCTTCAAATCAACGATGAAAAACAAAAATTGCATCGATATTGATTACAAAAGGCAAAATGTCGACATATTTACAAAAGGAGTGACTCTTCAAATAGTTCGTGTTTTGAGCCTTTCCTGGGACAGCAGTAATAGATTCTGATGCACCATTTCAGGTTTACTGTTTCCCTTGGACCTTCAATTCAACGATGAAACACAGAAATTGCATCGATATTGAATACAAAAGGCAAAATGTCGACTTATTTATAAGAGGAGTAACTCATCTAGTAGTTCGTCCTTTGAGCCTTTCCTGGGACAGCAGTATTAGATTCCGATGCACCATTGTAGGTTTACTGTATCCCTTGGACCTTCAAATTAACGATGAAATACAGAAATTGCATCGATATTGCATACAAAAGGCAAAATGTCGACTTATTTATAAGAGGAGTAACTCTTCTAATAGTTCGTGCTTTGAGCCTTTCCTGGGAAAGCAGTATTAGATTTCGATGCACCATTGTAGGTTTACTGTATCCCTTGGACCTTCAAACTAACGATGAAATACAGAAATTGCATCGATATTGAATACAAAAGGCAAAATGTCGACTTATTTATAAGAGGAGTAACTCTTCTAATAGTTCGTGCTTTGAGCCTTTCCTGGGACAGCAGTATTAGATTCCGATGCACCATTGCAGGTTTACTGTATCCCTTGGACCTTCCAATCAACGATGAAACACAGGAATTGCATCGATATTGAATACAAAAGGCAAAATGTTGACTTATTTACAAGAAGAGTATCTCTTCTAATAGTTCGTGCTTTGAGCCTTTCCTGGGACAGGAGTATTAGATTCCGATGCACCATTGCAGGTTTACTGTATCCATTGGACCTTCAAATCAACGATGAAACACAGAAGTTGCATCGATATTGAATACAAAAGGCAAAATGTCGACTTACTTATAAGAGGAGTAACTCTTCAAATAGTTCATGTTTTGAGCCTTTCCTGGGACAGAAGTATTAGATTCCGATGCACCATTGCAGGTTTACTGTATCCCTTGGACCTTCAAATCAACGATGAAACACAGAAATTGCATCGATATTGAATACAAATGGCAAAATGTCGACTTATTTATAAGAGGAGTAACTCTTCTAATAGTTCGTGCTTTGAGCCTTTCCTGGGACAGAAGTATTAGATTCCGATGCACCATTGCAGATTTACTGTATCCCTTGGACCTTCAAATCAACGATGAAACACAGAAATTGCATCGATATTGATTACAAAAGGCAAAATGTTGACTTATTTACACAAGGAGTAACTCTTCAAATAGTTCGGGATTTGAGTATTTCCTGGGACAGCAGTAATAGATCCTGTTGCACCATTGCAGGTTTACTGTATCCCTTGGACCTTAAAATCAACGTAGAAACACAAAAATTGCATCGATATTGAATACAAAAGGCAAAACGTCGACTTATTTATAAGAGGAGGAACTCATCTAGTAGTTCGTGCTTTGAGCCTTTCCTGACACAGCAGTATTACATTCCGATGCACCATTGCAGGTTTACTGTATCCCTTGGAACATCAAATCAACCATGAAACACAGAAATTGCATCGATATTGAATACAAAAAGCAAAATGTCGTCTTATTTATAAGAGGAGTAAATCTTCTAATAGTTCGTGCTCTGAGCCTTTCCTGGGACAGCATTATTGGATTCCGATGCACCATTGCTGGTTTACTGTATCCCTTGTACCTTCAAATTAACGATGAAATACAGAAATTACATCGATAATGAATAAAAAAGCAAAATGTCGACTTATTTATTAGAGGAGTAACTCTTCTAATAGTTCGTGCTTTGAGCCTTTCTTGGGCCAGCAGTATTAGATTCCGATGCACCATTGCAGGTTAACGGTATCCCTTGGCCCTTCAAATCAACGATGAAACACAGAAATTGCATCGATATTGAATACAAATGGCAAAATGTCGACTTATCTATAAGAGGAGTAACTCTTCTAATAGTTCGTGATTTGAGCCTTTCCTGGGACAGAAGTATTAGATTCCGATGCACCATTGCAGATTTACTGTATCCATTGGACCTTCAAATCAACGATGAAACACAGAAATTGCATCGATATTGATTACAAAAGGCAAAATGTTGACTTATTTACACAAGGAGTAACTCTTCAAATAGTTCGGGCTTTGAGTCTTTCCTGGGACAGCAGTAATAGATCCTGTTGCACCATTGCAGGTTTACTGTATCCCTTGGACCTTCAAATCAACGTAGAAACACAAAAATTGCATCGATATTGAATACAAAAGGCAAAACGTCGACTTATTTATAAGAGGAGGAACTCATCTAGTAGTTCGTGCTTTGAGCCTTTCCTGACAGAGCAGTATTAGATTCCGATGCACCATTGCAGGTTTACTGTATCCCTTGTACCTTCAAATTAACGATGAAATACAGAAATTACATCGATAATGAATAAAAAAGCAAAATGTCGACTTATTTATTAGAGGAGTAACTCTTCTAATAGTTCGTGCTTTGAGCCTTTCTTGGGACAGCAGTATTAGATTCCGATGCACCATTGCAGGTTAACGGTATCCCTTGGCCCTTCAAATCAACGATGAAACACAGAAATTGCATCGATATTGAATACAAAAGGCGAAATGTCGACTTAAATATAAGGGGAGTAACTCTTCTAATAGTTCGTGCTTTGAGCCTTTCCTGGGACAGAAGTATTAGATTCCGATGCACCATTGCAGGTTTACTGTATCCATTGGACCTTCAAATCAACGATGAAACACAGAAGTTGCATCGATATTGAATACAAAAGGCAAAATGTCGACTTACTTATAAGAGGAGTAACTCTTCAAATAGTTCATGTTTTGAGCCTTTCCTGGGACAGAAGTATTAGATTCCGATGCACCATTGCAGGTTAACGGTATCCCTTGGCCCTTCAAATCAACGATGAAACACAGAAATTGCATCGATATTGAATACAAAAGGCAAAACGTCGACTTATTTATAAGAGGAGGAACTCATCTAGTAGTTCGTGCTTTGAGCCTTTCCTGACAGAGCAGTATTAGATTCCGATGCACCATTGTAGGTTTACTGTATCCCTTGGACCTTCAAATTAACGATGAAATACAGAAATTGCATCGATATTGCATACAAAAGGCAAAATGTCGACTTATCTATAAGAGGAGTAACTCTTCTAATAGTTCGTGCTTTGAGCCTTTCCTGGGAAAGCAGTATTAGATTTCGATGCACCATTGTAGGTTTACTGTATCCCTTGGACCTTCAAACTAACGATGAAATACAGAAATTGCATCGATATTGAATACAAAAGGCAAAATGTCGACTTATTTATAAGAGGAGTAACTCTTCTAACAGTTCGTGCTTTGAGCCTTTCCTGGGACAGCAGTATTAGATTCCGATGCACCATTGCAGGTTTACTGTATCCCTTGGACCTTCCAATCAACGATGAAACACAGGAATTGCATCGATATTGAATACAAAAGGCAAAATGTTGACTTATTTACAAGAAGAGTATCTCTTCTAATAGTTCGTGCTTTGAGCCTTTCCTGGGACAGGAGTATTAGATTCCGATGCACCATTGCAGGTTTACTGTATCCATTGGACCTTCAAATCAACGATGAAACACAGAAGTTGCATCGATATTGAATACAAAAGGCAAAATGTCGACTTACTTATAAGAGGAGTAACTCTTCAAATAGTTCATGTTTTGAGCCTTTCCTGGGACAGAAGTATTAGATTCCGATGCACCATTGCAGGTTTACTGTATCCCTTGGACCTTCAAATCAACGATGAAACACAGAAATTGCATCGATATTGAATACAAATGGCAAAATGTCGACTTATTTATAAGAGGAGTAACTCTTCTAATAGTTCGTGCTTTGAGCCTTTCCTGGGACAGAAGTATTAGATTCCGATGCACCATTGCAGATTTACTGTATCCCTTGGACCTTCAAATCAACGATGAAACACAGAAATTGCATCGATATTGATTACAAAAGGCAAAATGTTGACTTATTTACACAAGGAGTAACTCTTCAAATAGTTCGGGCTTTGAGTCTTTCCTGGGACAGCAGTAATAGATCCTGTTGCACCATTGCAGGTTTACTGTATCCCTTGGACCTTCAAATCAACGTAGAAACACAAAAATTGCATCGATATTGAATACAAAAGGCAAAACGTCGACTTATTTATAAGAGGAGGAACTCATCTAGTAGTTCGTGCTTTGAGCCTTTCCTGACACAGCAGTATTAGATTCCGATGCACCATTGCAGGTTTACTGTATCCCTTGGAACATCAAATCAACCATGAAACACAGAAATTGCATCGATATTGAATACAAAAAGCAAAATGTCGTCTTATTTATAAGAGGAGTAAATCTTCTAATAGTTCGTGCTCTGAGCCTTTCCTGGGACAGCATTATTGGATTCCGATGCACCATTGCTGGTTTACTGTATCCCTTGTACCTTCAAATTAACGATGAAATACAGAAATTACATCGATAATGAATAAAAAAGCAAAATGTCGACTTATTTATTAGAGGAGTAACTCTTCTAATAGTTCGTGCATTGAGCCTTTCTTGGGCCAGCAGTATTAGATTCCGATGCACCATTGCAGGTTAACGGTATCCCTTGGCCCTTCAAATCAACGATGAAACACAGAAATTGCATCGATATTGAATACAAAAGGCGAAATGTCGACTTAAATATAAGGGGAGTAACTCTTCTAATAGTTCGTGCTTTGAGCCTTTCCTGGGACAGAAGTATTAGATTCCGATGCACCATTGCAGTTTTACTGTATTTCGTGGACCTTCAAATCAACGATGAAAAACAGAAATTGCATCGATATTGATTACAAAAGGCAAAATGTCGACTTATTTACAAAAGGAGTAACTCTTCAAATAGTTCGTATTTTGAGCCTTTCCTTGGACAGCAGTAATAGATTCTGATGCACCATTGCAGGTTTACTGTTTCCCTTGGACCTTCAAATCAACGATGAAACACAGAAATTGCATCGATATTGAAAACAAAAGGCAAAATGTCGACTTATTTATAAGAGGAGTAACTCATCTAGTAGTTCGTGCTTTGAGCCTTTCCTGGGACAGCAGTATTAGATTCCGATGCACCATTGTAGGTTTACTGTATCCCTTGGACCTTCAAATTAACGATGAAATACAGAAATTGCATCGATATTGTATACAAAAGGCAAAATGTCGACTTATTTATAAGAGGAGTAACTCTTCTAATAGTTCGTGCTTTGAGCCTTTCCTGGGACAGCAGTATTAGATTTCGATGCACCATTGTAGGTTTACTGTATCCCTTGGACCTTCAAATTAACGATGAAATACAGAAATTGCATCGATATTGAATACAA